>NC_089323.1:15119339-15419339 GCF_036669915.1 Pocillopora verrucosa | reverse complement strand
TTGAGTACAAAAAGATGACTTTAACTAATTCATTCCTGCAACAATTACAATATTTTCTAGTGGAAATCAACACCCTTTGCTTGCCAAGGTAAATAGCAAAGGATATTCAGAGTTTGAGTAACTAATCAGCGCATGCCATCAACTCTATTCACTGCTTTTGTATATTCTAATTACTATTATAGTCATTTTTAATCAACAAATAAATGTTATTGTCTTTAGAAAGCCTCTTTTCTTCTTCAATTAGCGAGTCTCCATTTAACTCAGTGTTCAAACATAAAATTTTGCTGCTGATAGGATTTCATTAGGGCCCTCTTGTGCAATGTATGCTATCCAACTGTAATATTGCTATTTGATAAATAAGTGTTGACCAAAAAAAAACAACAATGGAGAGCAATTTATTCACTGGCCAGATATAAGAGACTTTAATTCCAACAGTTTCCAATTAAAGACAGGTATTTGAAATTCCCTGCACAAAATGTTACATCTAGTACCATTAGCAAAAGGTCTGTTTCAATTTGCTGGCAACAATTGTAGGCATATCAATACTAACCCAGACATATTTGTGCTGTTGCTCTGTTTGTGTAGAGGATGGCATTGAGATGAGCATCATCACATTTCACCTTGATTCCCTCAGTATATGCAGCAATCGCTTCCTTGAATTTTTTTCTGTTGTACTCATAGTTACCATCTTCTTTGTATGCTTCTGCTCTTGCTGTAAATAAAGCTTATATTAACTCTGTGTCATGCACTCTTGAACTAATACCCTTTAACTCCCAAGATCTCAATTAGTAATTCTCCTTACTGTCTACCATACAATTTTTATAATGTTTGTTTGGAGAATTTGGTATTTTATCAATGAAATAATAATCCCCTAATTCATATATTTCTGTAACCTCATCACTTGTCTGCTTGATAATGTGGGGAGAAATTCTCTCTTGGTCATTCATGGGAGTTAAAGGGCTAACTCTTAAGATCATTAATTATTTTCACTGTTTTTAAAATACATTCCTGATAATTTTTCAGCTCTCAGAACCAAGTGCTAAATCATACAGTATGCCCCAGGAGGTTCATATCTCTCTTTCTTCTTAGCATGATTCTGCTTGAACATTGCTACATGGTCAAGAAAAAACTTACATTAAAATAATTTTGTCAAATTTTAGGTTTCCTTTTTTTATACCTAATTCATATAGGTAACAACATGATTACCAGTGCAATTTGGTTTTAATAAGTACAATCAAGTAATTTTTCAAAGACAACAAAATTACATGAACGTGTAAGGCAAATGCATTAGGTAGTCTTTGAAAAATTTAAGTGCTTATTAATTTTTACACCAAATTGCACAAAAATCATGTTGCTAATTGTTAATAATTTACATGAAAAATGAATCACAGAAAGTCAAGACGGACTAAATTTTTGCAATATGTGTGCTACTTGTAATTTGCACCAATGTTACAACTTTATACTTGTGTTACAATTTTGCACTCAAATTACATGAAAATTGCCCTCATTTTTCACCATTCAGACGCACATGATTTTTCCAAGTACATCATTATTTAATAAATACTTCATGCTTACCTACAGGGTCTTCGTCTTCATATTTCATAGCTTGAAGGGCTGCTAAGGCTGGGTTGTTATCTATTTCTTCCTGTGTAGGAGTTTTTGTCATAAAAGCAGGTGTTTTCTCAAATTCCTAAAACAAGACAGAGAGTGAGTCTCACAATATTTGAGAAAGCTTTGGGGACTGCATCATCTCCCGTACACTGTCTACAATTTTGGTTTTGAAAATAAATTGATGTGAAATTTCTTCACTCTCATTATTCTGTCTTCTCGCAATCTTTTTGTCTGAAACTGTACTGACATTGCAAGGAGAAATTCCTTGTGGGTCATTCCTGAGACTGAAAAGGTTAACACTTTGACTCCCACAAGTGATCAAAATGTAACTTCTCCTTACAATTCTAATAAGTTATCTTGTTAACTGGTTACAAGAACAGACAAGCTTATCAGCTCTAAGGCATTACTTTGGAATAAGACCAAATTCTCCTGCCTAATTACTGTACGTGTAACAATGAAATGTACAGCAGTCAGTGGGGAAAAATTCCAATCTGATCTTGGGAGTGGAACGGTTAAAAGAAACGTGATTGATTTTCTTGTATCATCTGATGATGTCACTAATATGTTTGCTGATGTCTTCCCCACCACTCCAACCTGCGGCTGGCTAACAGCTGACCACTACATGTGTATCGGACATTCATGCCCGACGAGGATTGATCTCCGACTCTGGAGGAATAGTTTCCAGAGCCAGAGAGCGTTCATTTCTGAGAGTATCTGCCTGATATCACAAAAAATCAAACTTGCATGTTATCTTTGGTTCCTCGATTTCCATGATTCGCTCGTAGAAAACCATCGGTACACAATACCGAGCTGAGTGAACACGTGTGAGTTAGTTCGGCATGTTTTCATGCATATCAACAATCATACCTCTTCCCAATTTTCTTCTGTGAAAGTGATGACACGCTTTTTACCACTGGACCTCTCTTTCATGAATTCATCGATTTCCTCGTCGAGTTCAGCGGCTGTCTTCTTTGTCGCTGTTACTGTTTTGTCTGCCATGTTGGGAACTCGAGAAAGAAATCTTACAGGCGCTTACCTGATAAAAGAACAACCGAGGAGTACTAGAAAGGGAGACTCGTTCCTAGTACTCCTCCTTCCTCTTCAACAGCTTCGATTGATTGGTATTGGTAACGACAGCTCTTCTATGTCATGCGCGATGGTTCTACGCGGGAAAACCAAAATGGTGCACACGTAATTCTCTCTTCTTGCTTTCGCTGGTCATTATATTCGGTATCCAATCTCTTTTAGACATATGTATGGAGAGAGAGTAGGAACCGAATATTTTAAATCAGTTTCCATGTGAGGAATACATACGATAGAATGAATCAGGGAGCTAAGGTACTTAGTGCGTTGTCTCGCATCGGCTATCCTAAGGCAAATCAATTTGAAGGAGACAGTTTGGAATGGCTGTTCGATTGCGAATCAATCATTCCATTCCTGGAATGGTTTTTTGAAAATATACACGAGTCAAATGTGGTATCTCTTGAAGATCTTAAGAGGTGAGAGGAATAGAGACTTAAGAGTCGTTTCGCTAATGACTACAGTAGTTTGCTACTCTCGAGTCTTACAGCTGTACATGTAGGTAGTTTCCCTAAAGTCTCAGGGCAGTTAGCTAATGTCTCGTCGGTTGTTTCGCCAAGACTTCAACGAATCGATCTCATACGTTAGCGAACTAGCTGTTAGCGAAACAACCGCAATTCATATTAAGAGTGTCTATACATATACCTCTTAATTGTTATTATTATTGTGCCCAGAAACACTCAACGCTCAATCAACCTGTGGAAAAAGGAAAACAACAGTCACAAAGATAACAACAACCTTAAGGTTTACATGCACAAGTAACATAAGTAGACACTGTCCTTCACTATAGTGTATCTGCAAGAAATCTGTTATTTACACTGTACATCTGCTTTTTTCTCAAAAGCCCTGTAAAAGCCTCATCTCTAGAAAATAAATTAATTTAACCTTTCACACCCTAAAACCAACATGCATATTCACTATACAGTTCTTCATGCTTTTCCACAGTGTTGAGAAGGAGAATTTGTTTAACAATCAATAGCTTTTTTAGTTGGTGTGATACCAGGGTGATAATATTATTGTAAGGAAGAATTAGATGCTAACCACTCAGAGGTCAAAGGGTAAAGAAGCATTGTACCTAAATTGAATCCATTATTTTGCAGATTTGATGAACTGCAGTCATCTGGTGCACATATTCTTGAGGTTGGTTGTTTTCCACTATCTACTCATACATGTAAAAGCTTGTACAGCTGTTGGTAAGATAGCCTCCATATAGCTCCAAAGGAATCAATGCAACTAAGGGGATGAACGTATTACCATAGTCTTTACTGTCACTCCAAAACAGAATAGAAAACTACATACTCACCATGGGTATTTTGTTAAGTAGTTCACACAGTTTATATTTTTTTAGAGTGATCAAGTTGAAAAGACTTTGTCAATATTGATGCATGAGGAAGAAGAGTTTTCTGGTGAAACATTGAGGTAAAGTGTACATCCCCAATCCATTTGCCAGCACTGTTGTATTATTACTATTACTATGTTTTGATTTAATCATATGTTAAGCATGCTTGATTTTCTTTTGATGTTTCATTGAGAGTTGCTTATGCTAGTAACATATTATATGGATTACATGTCCTATATGTTATTAACCAAATCTGAGGTCAAGATGGCTGGATATTGGCAGGGTTCTTTTTTTTGCATTTTTAAGGACTGAGACAAAATTGGGGTCCATAAAGATGCACAGGAAGTTATGAGGCTGATATCCAGCCATCTTGACCAACCAAGTTTGGTTACAAGTTTTTTTGCTGCACAGGATCAAAGTGAGCAATTGTAAGGGAGAAAGATGACCCCATCTGGCTCTCTTGGGTAGCCAATCAGAACACAGGATTGGCTTCATACTGCCCAAGGGGTGCTTTCAGCAACATATTGTCACAATTATTAATTGTGGCATTTTGCATTTTGTATTGGCAGAAATGAGGTTGACTTGCTAGGGAAAGAGGTTCAAATGGTAAAACAGAGACTACAAAAAATAGTTTCACAAAGGAATAAATTAAGGTAAGATGCTATTTCAATGCAGTACATGCAATTTAACTGAGTTAACAACAAAGAGCATTAGTGTTCTCAAGTAGTCAGTGGGTTTTTTTGCATATGAGCATGCATTGGAATTCCATGGGCTCTTCCTTTGAGGCGTTTTTATGTGTGCTGTGAGCAAGAAGTTGTTTGCTGTAACAAGTGGCAGCTCCTGGATGTTCCAGGCACCCAACCTCCACTTAGCAATGCAGTTGTTAATTGATAAATGTTTAATTTTAAATACCAAACAACTTATATAACTAACCTATTTCTTTCTGTATACTAAGATAACAGTACAGACATTCTCTCTTTCCAAGCTTTGTTTATTGTACCAGTCAAAAGTAATCAGCAAAAAATGATTGCATGAATTGAATAAAAAACTTTTCTAATCACTGTTTTTGTTTATGTGACATGTTTTCACCCAAACAACAGATAAAGTTTGAAAAGAGGATCTTGCTTGGAGTTTGTTAAATTCTAGACCACAGTGTTATACACAACAGTACTGAAATGGGAAAGTTATCAGTACAAGAATGTTTGAAATTTCTAATTTTCTTCTCACACTACATCCATTCAGCCAACTTGTTTCCTTTCAATAAGGTTGTACAGTTCTAGGCTTTTTTTCACATTTGTCTCTGTTGGTTTTGTCTTCTCTCTTTCAACTCTTTACTGTTGTACATTCAATTAGCATCTTCTAAAGCTAATATTATGCAACCCATCCATGTAAAACAATGGGTATCCACACTGTAACAGTACCTTTTTGTCAAGCCAACAATTTATGCTTTTGTACCTTTTCAGTCTTCATCATGCAGGTTTGACTCACAAACTTTCCAAACTGAGTGGTGTTGTTCAGGAACATAAACAAAAGTACAAGAGCAGCCTTGAGTCCAGTCAAGCAGACAATACTCAGGTACATGTCAAAAAAATATTTTGTTTTGAAACCATTTATTTGTTTCAATTATCAGTGTATTCCATCAAACTAAAACTTCTTCTTGTTTTACTTCTTGAGGCCTGTCTACAAAAGTATGGTAAACTTAAGATACTGAGGTAATAATATTCAATTAGTTCTCTATTTTTCCTTAAATCTTCAGATGAACTCCAGTTTGAAGCAGTTGGAACAATCTGTTTCACAGATGGTAGCATTGTATAGGGGAGAAGAAGGTGAGCCATCAGACATGTAGATTGATGTAGACTGTAAGTAAGCACATGCATATCGCCCCTTGTGAAACTAAATCGATTAACCATAAATCATGTGCATCATACATACCTTTTTTCTTTTGTAAATCTTGCATGTACAGTGTAGATGGTCACACAAATTTTTGAAATTATCTCCTCATTCTAGGTGGGAATGATTCAGCTTCATTTTTATCACAGCTGCCCTATGACAGTTACTTCACATCTGAGGAAAGATTTACTGGAGAACTAACTGCTTATACCAGGAAACAGTTCTTTGAGGTAAAATAACAGTACAAAAGAAAAGGCAACCATCAAAAATTGAGAGATTCAGTGTAATTAACCTTTAACTACCAAGATCTTATCAGTGCTTATAATTCTCCTTGCTGTCTGCCATACAATTCTTATGATTTTGCATGCAGTTCAGAGAGTTTGGTATTGGATTAACTAATTTAAATCCCTTAATTTATATTTTTCTTTATTCTCATCACTAGATGTTTTAGAATGTATTGATGATGTACAGGATAAATTTTGTCATGTCCCACTCATAGCCAGCTCTTCTTAGCATTTTACACAGCTATGATCATGTACTTGGGTATAATTAACCAGACATAATACAGCTTATCCTTAGTTTGAGGTCAAAGTTACTCAGCTTTCAGATATTTGCTTTAAAGGGTTGAACATGCTACAATTAAATTTTTTCCAGGGAATTGCTGAGATGGCAGGAGGACAAGAGAGATCAAGATATGAATTACTGGAAATAAGTGATCCTTCGACTCTGCTAGTGAGAGGTACAGGGACTGAATCCTACAGTGTCTAACTGTCATGTACCTACACTGTAGATTTGTGTTGCACAATATTTTTGTATCATAAGTTGTGATGTTCAAAATGTCTCTCTCATACACTTAGACTGAAGTAACTACTCAGGCTAAATTATCCAAGAGGGGAGAAGTTCTGATGTACATTGTAAATTTTTTATTAACGTACTGCAGCTGTTGTTTTCCTATGTTGACGGGAAAAAAAACTGATTTCTAACATTGTCCTGACGTGCGTGTCTGCCTCCTTACCTCTTGTTCTCTTCCCCCTTCACCTCCTTTTTCTTATTCATACCTTTCTCCAGATTTCCCTTCTTGAATTTAATCTTCCATACAATTTTCCTGAAATATCGTTTCTAATTCTCTCAGGTGAGAATAATGAAGTTAACCTCAATGACTGTCAAGAGCTTGCAAGACTACAATCTGTGTAAGTTTGTATTTAATTCAACCCTTTACACCCAAGCATCAGTATGCATATTCTCCATACTGTTCTCTGTACATTTTCTAAGGTGCTTATAAGGAGAATTTGTTTAACAATCAAGAGCTTCTTTAGTTGGTGATTATTTTCTTTATTCTCATGACCCTAATGTTTGATTCAGGGGTGATATTGTAAGGAGAAATTTGATGTAAGTCACTGTTAGGGGTTAAAGGGTTAAGTCTTTGACTATTTAGATAGTGCAACTAGGGGATCAATATCAGTATCTCTGCAACTGCCCACCTACCCCTCCCCTAACTCAACAACAGTCAATTGATAACAAGTTAGGGTTATTGCTGGGTTAAGGGAGGGGTAGGTGGGCAGTTGCCCAGATACTGATACTGATCCCAACTAGGTCATGCAAATTTTGCACTGGGTAAAAATAAAATGATTCACTGTACATATAATAAAACCCCTTTATTTCAATATACATGGATTATAATTATTTTCTGTTTTTTGTGTGGTCTCAGTTATGCCTCAAGTGAAAGTAGAAGAATTCACAATATGGCTACAGCATCGGGAGTTACTACAGCAGTTAGAGTAGCTGAGGAGAAGCTAAAAAACTTGTCATGGGAAACAAACCCCCCAAGCAGTGATATGTTAAGGTCAGTCACATTTACACAACATTATACCAATATCTTGTTTTTGTTGTTGGTAGTTATTGTAGTAAACATACAGTAGTGTGAAAGAGAGATAGGTTTAAGATACTGTATGCCGTGATTAGCTGTAAGTTGTATTTTTACTTATTTAATTAGTAATCAACCTGACCTGATTGCTGGATTAGCTAGATGCATTACTCACATGACAGAATAACATATTAAACGTTTGACTGACTGACTGACTGACTGACTGACTGACTAAGAACTGGTTCTTTGACTTACTGACTGACTAACAGCTTGACTGACTGACTGGCTGCTTGTTGGACTGAATACTGACTGTCTAACAATATTTGGCTGATACTCGCTCTGTTGAAGAGATAAGGCTTGAAATGACAGCTTTAGAAACTCTTTACCATTGTTAATTAACATTATCAACTCAGTTGATAAAACCAAATATCTTGTTATACCCCCTATGGACGCAGCACCAAAGTCTCTTTAGAAACTTACCCCCTTTATTCATTTATCCGACTGAGAGACTGAGTGACACTCATAGACTCCTTGTCTGACTGTCTGACTGACTAACAGCTTGACCGACTCACTGGTTGTTTGCTAGGCTGACCTACAGACTGTCTGACAGAATATCACACAGACTCTCTGTCTGTCTGACTGATTGACTGTTTGACTGACAGCTTAACTGACTGATCTCTTGGCTGACAAACCATCCACCCATCCTGTCAACCATCCAACAAATTTTCAATTGATACTCTAAAACCTATGCTCTTACCAACTTTCCTAAATCAGTATCTGTTTCTCACTAGTGCCAAATTGACTGAGGTACAAAAGGCTCTTTCCCAAGTCAAGATGGAGATTGGAGAGCTCACTGAGAAGGCCCTCCCTGGGTTGGTGCAGGAGCTAGGGGAGCTCCAAGCAACAAGTATCTTGAAAGGGGACTATGAGTTGAAAATAGCAAGACAAGACTACTTCACTTCCAAACAAGAGCAGGTGGGTTTTTCTTTTCTTTATTCCTCTCATGTTTGCTTACATGAGGCTTTCAACATTCTGATCATAGCAGCGTATAGGACGCGTGACATATATGGAGCTAGAAAAAGTCAGTACCATGGTAATTTAGTGTCAACAACTGAGCTGAAAACGTTAATTAGCTACCGTAAAGGGTAAAAAAGCTGACGTTTCGAGTGTTAGCCCTTCGTCAGAGCGATTGATCAAAATTCCTCCATCAGAGGTTTTGACAAAATTGCGATTTGCTTTTCCAACAATCTTACTTCTTTTGTTTGTTAGGTCATCACCCAGCTTTTGCTTCAACGTTCTCGGCACGAGTTTCTCTCAATGGCACTTGAGGTTGAAGGACGCAAGAACCGTGACATTCATCGTTTGTTTAGCACCTTGGAGAGTACACTTGGTGATGCAGTCAATGGAATTGATGCGCGATTTGTATCCTGTACATACAGTGACCAATTCTTTCAAGAACAATTGCAAAATTCCACAAAAAAGCATACCTCTCTTCTGGTAACATTTTCAAGTTGAGCTTCAATCATGGCACAAAATATGGGGAGGCCTTTGCTTTTGCACCCTTACGTTGTCAATTGTAATCTCTCAAGCGCAGTTGTCATACTGAGTGAAGGGGATAAGTTTCTAAAGAAACTGCTGTGCTGTGTCGGTGGGAGAGTATAACAGGGTAATTTGGTATTATCGAATCAGTTAGTGATACCAAATTACCCTGTCATATTGAGTGGATTGGAGGGGACGTTTTATACCACCGATGGTGACATTGTGCGGTGCTACATTACATACAGTACCTTAGATTGTATACGTGAGCACTGTAACATGAGAAGTTTTTTCAGTGTTAATCAAATGATGGCACATGGCTTTAAACATTATTGTTTACGGAAACGAAACTTCGAACGTCTGATATGGGGTAGTGAGTGCACATGACCTTTTACATGCTTAGATACCTCTTGACAGTTACAATGCCCTCAGTTTAGGTAGTTTCACGGATAGCTTTTAGTACTGTATTTTCTCGCTTGAGAAGTAACACACTGTTCAGCTTATTACCTTAACAATTTCCAAAGACAATTATGGACGAACATGCCCTTCACCCTCCCCACCCATCCCGTGGGACAATTGACAGCCGAGACCATTTTATGGAGGGGTTGTATCGTGTTCTTGAAAGCTCACCCAAAGGGGAGGAGGAAAGCAAGAAGGAGATTTTTCTAGCGTATAGTCAGCTTGTGGAATGGAGTCAGCAGTTAGCTGGACAGCTGGAATCATTCACTATGTCCCTGGCCACCTCGGGCAGCAGACAGGAGGAAGCCTGGAAACAACTGTAAGTTCTCATCATTCGCTTGTCTTACGTTTTGTTTGAATAAACTTGTGTATTTTAACTTTAAAGCAACTTAGCGACTGGTCATAATTTATAGTCTGGGGGAGGGGGGAAAGGAGGATATTGGTTGTGTTACAGTACAATTTAAAAAATGTCCTTATTTCCTAAGTTTTTTGAACTTGGAAAGCTGAAGGCGTTATCTTTACAGAGTCAAGGAGGGTTCCATGGAATCTGTACCGCTGGCAGTTATCGTTATGACGCGACATCCGTGTCAGTTTTTAGACTCAAATTGTCGGATTCTGGGTGTTCTTGTAGAGATTTAAATTATGACAGATGGGGGAAAGTGAGACTGGTTGTGTGAAGGGAATACAAAGACAAGTTTGCAGAATTTAGTGACGCGTTGAAGTTTACTGTTTGCGTGCGATGAACAACACGCCATGCATGTGCTGTGAGATGCACGAGCGTCAGCATGCAGCCACTGACCTACATGTGTGAGGCTCAACAACGTAATGGTATTTCTGAAAGTATCATTTAATGGTAACTGAGAAAACTAAACATGTTCAGCGTCGATCAGTAACTAAATCTTTTAACACTATTATAGGGAGAGTAACCTTAAACAGGGTATAAAGACGATGTATGGAGAATCTGCCACGACTGGTGGTCTTCCTCAGTTGAGTCCACAGGTAATGATCATCCTGCGATAAAAACTAGGTTATCTTAAACACCGTTTAAAGCCGCGATTTTAACGCGGTTGTGTGACACAAGCATAATCATTTTCAGGCTACGTAACCTTAAACGCCTTTTAAAGCCGGATTTGACTGCAGTCATCTTACATACAGTATTCCACCACGGCACAAGCATAATCCTCTTTGTTAAAGAACGTTCGTTCATTTTCTAACGTTAATAGAATGTTCTTTGAGCGTTTAATGACTTAAATTTACTTTGCTTCCTTTTCAGCGTATTGCAGATGGTCTCAGTCAGCTTGATGAACTTCTGGTCACCTTAGAGAAGTCCATTAAAGATATTATCAAAGACTGTGAAGCCAAGAAAAAGGTAAAGCAACGAATACTTACATTGTGGACAAACTCTTCACTGAAGTGGTGGAGAATTTTCAGTGTCGTAAGTTAAGTTTCCGTGACATCGTTTTGATTTTTTTCCTCTCCAGGTCCTTCGCTCTGACAACCTGAAGCTTATGGAAAGGGAGCTGTTTATATATTTCTTCACAGACCCTCCACGTCTGAAACGTGCCATCGCTGAGTTATCAGCCCGCGTGGACGCGCAAATAGTCTCCTCAAAATGAGAGCTGTGTACTTCTTAGTATAGGTAATCACATGAGGCCAAGTACTATTAAGGATTAATTGCACGAGAGTTTTCAAAATTTTCCAAAATTTGGAAAATTTTGAAAACTCAAGTGCAATTAATCCTTAATAGTACGAGGTCTCATGGGATTACTTGTTTATCAATAAAGGGCAAAATTTATACGAAGGAAAATCACGTGTGCAGTCTATTTTTATCTGGGAAGCAACGGATTAGCAATGCAACGGATTAGCCAATCATTAACAGGTAATAATGCCCTCGATTAAGAAAAAAATGCCCTCTCTCTCAACCAATCAGCGCTCAGTAATTTTGCCCTTTATTGATAAATGAGGTAAACAGCTGCATTGACAACAGCCTCTGCTCAAAATACGAGCCTTTAAAAAACCAAGGTTTTTTTACTACGTTAAGACGCATAGAGAAAATAACTTTACTGAAAGGTCTCCCGCTGTGTTCCAAGTTGTGCGTAGTTTAAAAAAGATGCTCATGAAAGCCGCAAAGTGGTTCTCTTAAAACTACCAGAGGATCCGTGACACACAATCCAAAATTCCTTTATTCGCTCTGCCGAAGTGCTAACACCAGCTTTAGAAACTCTTTCACGTGGCCAAATTAAATTATCAACTCAGTTGGTAAAACCAAAGTAACTTATCGTACTTTCACCAACGCAGCACCACAGTTTCTTTAGAAACTTACCCCCTCCCCCTCCCTTTATACAAGCAGATCTACTCGAGAGGAATTGAACAAGGCATTTTCAAGACTTCAAATACAGCGTCCTAAACCTCTTGTTTTCTGCAGGAAACGAGATATTTGATCGGCCCAAACTCACGAAACAACACTGGTCATTATCAACAGAGGTCCTGGGTATGACGGGAAAGTAAAAAACAGTATCCTAAGATACTTCAACTCGTTGTAGCGGTTTACTTCGTCAGTGACTGTAAATATATATTGTCTAAATCGTTATACAGACCGAGTACATGATTCCGTTATCGGGAATGCCTTAAGAAATATTGTTCACGAGCAGTTTGTAAGTAAAATTCTTCTCTTTTCCCAGCCCTCAAAGGTTTTTGAACCTTCTCTATTTTTCCCAGGCTCACTCCGAAGGGAAGGTGGGAAGGGATTGGGGGAAAGGTGGGAAGGAGTTGAGGAATGCAAACTGAGTTAAACCTTCCTCTCTCCTTTCCTAACCCGTTTGTAAATCGACCGGCCATCCCTCAATGAAGTGAATCATTGCAGTTCGATGTAACGAAAACCAAAAATAACTTGGTTAAGGAGACAGTTTAGATCCTAAAGGAGAGACGAAATATAGTTTTATGACAAATGTCCCTCTCCCGGTTCAGTGCAAGTTGTTGTTACTTATGTTGTGTTGTTGTTGTTGTTGTTGTTTTTTTTTTCATCATTTTTATTATTCCTGTCTCTATTGGTTTACTTTATCACAATTTACATTTCGACAGGTATTTTCAATAACCAATGTAATAGTCCTCATTCACAAATACAGCTAAGCTTATATGTAGAGTGCTCTTCGATTGAGTGTCGCTAAATCTAAACCAAAGTAATCACAAGAGCCCGTAAGAACGAAGGAAAATACCAAAAGGAGCCTGGTAGAACTCAACGTTAAAAACCAAGCAACCTCTGTGAAGCGCGGGAAAGTATGAAAGAAGAAATGGCGATTGGTCAGTTCGCATCTGATTGGTGGCGAGGATGGCGCGAATTTTCTAGACTTATCACAGCGAAATAAAGCCATCGAAATGCAGCCCTAATTTCAACACTCAATTGAAAATGCTCTTTACACAAAAAGTTATTACTTCTATTCAATGCCGCTATGAACGGCTTATTCCTGAAAAAGCCAGTTAAGAGGACAAAACACCCATGTAAATTTAACCTTCAGTACCCTTCTCGTAAATATCATTCGTCTTGTAATAGTAAAGAATGCTTTGAATCGATTTTTTTTTTGTAGAGTGTGGTTTTGACAGTTTTCTTAATTTTTTTTTTTTTTTTTCAACGTTATCAGTTTAAAATTTTCATTTTGTAGGCCTTAGAAGTTCAGATTCAGAGACGTGTCTTGTTAAGCAAAGAGTGTTGATCTGAATTGTCTGGATCGATAGTCGACTGTAAAATCATCCCCTCATATTGAACTCTATAAGACTCAGTAGAGCTGTTCTTCAGTCCATTTTATGGGGTTAGTTTCTCGAAAGGTGTTTTGCACTTATCCACGATCAAAAGTCAAACTTGCTTTTATGTTATCTCGTATAGAGGCGTTTCTTAGGATAGCTTGAGTGTGTTTAGATTTATCTACCCTTGGAACTTAACCCTTTAACTTCTAGAAGTGGTTAACACACAGCTTCTCCCTAAATTACCCATAGTTTATCTTACAATCCGGAATTGAGAATACTCAAACTTATCAGGTAAAAGTTGTTATCTTGATCTGACACCAAATTTTCGTAACTAATTTACAAGGAAATGTACAGCGGCTAGAGGGGAAAATTGACGATCAGATCTTGTGAGTTATATACGGAAAGTTCGATTTTTTTCTTTTTTTTTTTAATCCTCAGTGTAAAAAGTTCGTTTAGAATGAATACCCAGATGTTGAACTTATCGAAGAATAATATAACCGACGTAACATGTTTTAACTTTTAATAATTGGGCTTTCTCATTCAGTAAACAGAACCGAACTTTTTCATATGAAAACGAGGAACTTTACCGATACGAGAAATAAAAAACTCAACTTGTTAACCAAACCATAGCCGACTTTTCAAGCCCATCACCAGGGTGCGTGACAAAGATATACATTCAAAAGCTTTTTCTCTTTCTTGGTTCCCAACAAACTTAGGCTATGCCAACCCAATACACAAGATTGAACAAGAGAAACGAGGATGGAAAGAGAAATCTACAGAGATTGTTTAGCGCCACTCCAAGGTTATCTCGGGTGACTTTCACCGGCAGTCCGCAAAGCCTCTTGGGAAAGCGTGGCGTTAAGAGGGTTTTCTTTTTGAGACCAGACACGCTGCGAACGATTGGATACACAGCTCCTTGAGAGTCTGCCACGTAGTATGAAACACGGCTCCGAATGTCTGGCTCTTCTGATATCTAGAGTTATTAGAATGATTCAAAGTTAGTATTTTATGTGGAGGGGACTGGTGGGGATGTTAATTTTTTTGTTGTGCAAGACACTTCATTCTGAAAGTGTCTTGGTAGCTTTTATCGAATTGTTACAAATTTACCTGCATCGAAATTGCCTCAGCTGGAGGTTCACCGCTGACCGACCTCGGCGGGCGCTGCTCTTTGTTCTTCTTTCGATCAAACCGGAAGATCAACAGACACATGATTAGCGACATAAACACGAAGATGAACGAAGTCATCATGTACCAGTCGATAGCCTTCGGGTAACTGACTCGGGGCATAGTGCTGTTACTGGAACCCAGTAAAAATACGATTGTGAGGACGGTCGTGATCCCGAGAGCTATTCGGTCGCCAATGTTGTCTCGATCAATCCAAAACACAATCCAGCTCATAATAACCATGATGATGCAAGGAACGTAGAAGTTAATTAGGTAGTAACCGATCCGACGACTGAATGTGAAGGTTACGATCATGTCACGGTATTTACCTGCAAGCGAAACAGGGATTTATAGTGAGAATCTCTTAACGATTGTCACAAATGGTCGAACTCGCCTGAAGAAGGTCTGGTCTGGTCGAACTAGCCTGAAGAAGGTCTGGTCTGTGGTTCTATTCCTCATGGGGACTCAGAAATTTTCCTACGCTCATGATAAGACGGAAAACATCATTCTCTCTTTCTAAACTGAGCTCAAAATTTACCATCTTGCTTATTCTTTTACGACATCTTGCTAATATTTCTAGGCACATAACCCTTTCGACATTGCTGATCATAGCAGAATGCAGGACGTGTATCAAAAATGGACTTAATAGAGGCCTGGCTCACCGTAGAGTCGCCGTGATTTAAGTAGTATAGCATCTGAGCTCGGAATCTGAGGCTCAGAGGTTCGATTTCTTATGAGTACCTAGAATTTTTTTTTGTCCTAAGCACTTGACTAGACGAAATAAACATCTTTCTAAGAAGGATTATTTATCCTGGGTTAAATTTCTTGAATTTTCACCTTGCAGACGTGTGGTCTAAACCTATATTTAAAATTGTACCTGCAACGTACTCTACATCTTCAGTAAAGTATTCCGTCTCTATAGATCCCTGGGGGGCATTAAGTAAATCTTAAATACCTGCTACATACTCCACATCTCTCTTAATATATTCAGTTTTGGTCAAATCAAATTCTGCCAGCTCCATATCGAGGATATTCACTGGTTTGGGGTACTGCCATCGATATTCCACCATGTCTCTGGTAAAGGCAACTTGAAAAAAGGAAACACCAAACAGAATGCTTATTCAGTAATATTTACTACACTATTCCAAGTTCCTCTTTTGTAAATATCGAGAGAGGAGGCTGGAACGAGTCCGTTCCGTTTTGCTAGTAGCCTTCGTATCAGAACGACGGACCTCAGATTAATCCCACAGTAGCCGAGATCTCAACTCTCATATTTACTGTAAATTGAGTCTGTATTCAGCGCACAAAATTAGGCACAAAAAACCTAAATAAAAGTAAGAAACCCAGCCCACACTTACAACTTTCAAGAACAAGGCTGCACTTTTGAACGTCTGTGGGAAACTTTTGTAAATACATTCGACAGGAGGCAGCTACAACTAACCTGCCACAGAAGAAAGAACATTTCTAACATAATCCTTTAACTCCCACAATGATCAAAATGAAACTTCTCTCTGTAATATCCATAAATTATTCAGTAAACGGATGATGAGAATACTCCAACTTATCAGGGATAGTGTTATCTTGATCTAACACCAAATTCCGTACCTATTTTGTAAGGAATTTGCAGCAGCTAG
Source organism: Pocillopora verrucosa (assembly GCF_036669915.1). Classification (NCBI taxonomy): domain Eukaryota; kingdom Metazoa; phylum Cnidaria; class Anthozoa; order Scleractinia; family Pocilloporidae; genus Pocillopora; species Pocillopora verrucosa. Next base: position 15,403,021 of record NC_089323.1, on the reverse strand, counting down.
AGGGGAGAGTTAAAAAATAAAATCATGGGAGTCGACTGTTCCCACAACACCTGCTTCCAAGCTTAGTTAAGTTCTAAATAAGTCAGTGATGGTGAAAACCGAAACAATTTAAAGGGGGGGGGGGGGGGGAGCGGGGAGGAGAGGTTTGAACCAGACTGGAGTTACTTAGACAACAAAGAATTATGGGCGTTTTCCTTCTGATGTAAATAATTAGATCATTGATAATAATGATGATGATAACAATTACAATAATAATGATAATGATGATGGCAGTAGCCAATAAAGCGTTAAAATGTAGATTGCGCACAATTCATGAAAATGATCAAACGCACTCTCTCCGCTGATATTGTGAAAATAAAAAGCTGTTCTCTTACATATATTTATGAGGCCATAGAAAGCAAAAATTAACTTCAAAGAGTGAAAGTGAATTTCCAAAGAGAAAACAGGTTAAAAACGTGTCTTTTAGGATGGTAAAGCAAAACTAAAGCAATCCTGAAATGTTTTCGACCCTCAATCACAAACTGCTTCAACGTTTGTGTGCTTTTTAGCACTAAGCGGTTGTCAGTCTTCATGAGCCATTTTGAAGAGAGATCGGTTTTTTCATATCTGCTATTCAAGGATGGATCCGGGAATTTTCATAGGAGGGGGTGCACTACCGAGGAATGATGTAGTCTCGTACCCAAGCCTCTACGGCCAAGGGTTTGTACCTTCATAACTTAGTTACAATTGCACGGTACGATCTGGGTAAGAGATTAGAAATGACGTTATCAACGGAGGGCGTGAACAAAATTTTAAAGCAGACAACGAAGAAGACGGCTTTTGACAGGGAAAAAACATAATGTGAACTGCTAAGATTACACAACAAACGTTACAGCAGATTTTGTAAGACCGTAAAATTATAGAAGAAAGCGGAAGGTCATCCCGAGGGGGATGCACCCCTGCACCCCTCCTCTACATCTGCCCCTATTATTGCCTATTTTCTCTCAATTACCTCGAACTAAAGTAAACTCTACCGTTGCTTGATATCAGAGCCAGTTGATTGTCCTCGTACAACTTATAATCGTTCATGTTGGTGAAGTAAGTGTCTGGACGCCATATTTTCTGCACATCAACGCCTCTCACCGGCAACGTCCCATTCAACTTGTGTGCTAATCTTAAGTCGACCCATTCCTGACGTAAGAACATTGACGTTGTAAATTCCTGTTAAAAAAGTAAATAAAATGAATTCACTCAGGGAGAAGTCAGTATTATTTATCCCCTGGGGTTAAGGAGGGGTGGTGGTCCTCAGGGGAACAGACAGTCGTCATCGCCAACAGATTATAAAGGGGGGGGACGTGGACAAAAGAAAATCGACTGCTAATGAGGGGGGGCTGGTCATAACAATATCACTATGGCCGATCATTTTGAAATCATCCAAATATGGTTTACCCTTGGTAGAAAATTAAGGGGTGTTCTTCACTGGTCTTAGGTTGCTGCGGGAATTTGTTTAGAAAGTTATTACTATTTGTTTATTTTGATAAGACAATGTTCCTAACCCGTAATTTAGTGTTAAAAACTGGGTTGAAAACGTAAATTAGCCACCGTAAAGGGTACAAAAGCTGACGTTTCGAGCGTTTGCTCTGACGAAGGGCTAACGCTCGAAACGTCAGCTTTTTTACCCTTTACGGTGGCTAATTTACGTTTTCAACCCAGTTGTTAACACTAAATTACCTGCTATACTCTCCCACCGACGCAGCACCACAGTTTCTTTAGAAACTTACCCCTTTATTCAATGTTCCTAACCCGTTTGGTTAGGTATTATCGTCGTGTAAAGTGGAACTATTGTCCATTGAAAAGCAAGTACTAAAAATACCCTTCAGGCAATCACAAGTAAAAGAAAAATATTTACTCACCATATTAGATTCCTTTATATTTGTAAAAGATTGAACCGCCATGCTGAGACTTACAGTGACTGGCTCCCCTAAGGAAAAGAGATCGATTTCAATTGCTTTCCTCAGTTCGCTTTCTTCTAATTTGTATTCATTAACACCCTTGTCAGTGGATCAATTTGTCAAGCAAGAATTTTGAAGAGTTGGGACTGTCGTGATTCCTCGGTAAATTCGTTGAGTCACGCATTTGTTATAAACCACTAGTTTTCGTAGTGATACTAACTCAGCCCGTTGCATTAGTTTGTCGTTCAAATTAATATTTCCAGTGATTCCTTTCCTTGTAAGTTAGAATATTTAATTAGAATTTTCTCTCTTCTGCTTGCCGTATATTTTCCTAAAACTTCGTTTGGAGAGCTTGGCTTGGCCCAGATTATCCGTTTGTCTTTTCTCATCTCCTGTTTCCACAATGGTATTGCCAGGGGAGGGGAGGAGGGGGATCGGTAGGTATTAGTCATGTTACAATCAGAGTAACTGTTCCCCCCATTCCCCCCTTAAGTCTGTGTTACATTTCTGCAATCCCTCCTCACTGGCATTTAAATTGGCAGTCAATTTTATTCAGCCCTACTTTTTACTCTGTAGGCCACGAATTATCTTGGTTTTCAGGGTGAGTTACCCTGAAAACCATGTGATCCCCAGAAAAATCCACCAACACCACCCCTTCCGCCCGCGATAAAGAAGAAATTAAGAACAAGTTGCATTTCCATCAGTTTTGGAGTTAAAGACGTCGTGTCACATAACGGTTTTCAGAGGTCATTGAAGAGAATTTACCTCCTGCCTGGGGTCTGGCGTTTTTGTCGTAACAGGTTTTATTCAAAAGCTTAGCCAAAACGTCTGTGCCATTGGCGATTTCTGTCCTGTCAATTTTAGCTTTCTCACTGTTGGGATAAAAGTGCGTCGTGCATCATTTAAGATTTTACATATAGATACAAGCAAGATTCACCTCATGTGTAAGGGCGTGGCTAAGTGGGGCAACCTTGCACCAGGGGTCACTCGGTCGGGTGCCTCCCGATCCACCTCCTTTTTTTAACTAGCCGAAAAAGCTGCCGAGCGGGGTGTCAGGGTACCTGTAGGCGCTCTCTCTGTGAGGGAAAAAGTGAGAAGGACCCCCCCACCTCACCCCTACTGGGAAATTTTGTCAAGGTCTCTATTGTAACATTTTGCAAATAATGAGAAAGAATTAGGTGATCAGGGCATAACGTTAATTCAAATTTTCGACAAAATTCGTAAGACTGGACTCCTAGAAACAATCAGAAAAAGTGCAGTTGGTTTCAAGGGTGTCTTGAAACGCATACGAGTAAGGTCCTTCTTCTTTCTCTAATACAGGAGACTTTTAGTTTGATAATTGTCCCGAGAACTTTGAAGTATAATGTGACTTGTAAAGGATTGTAGTCGTGATAGCTCTAGGGCAAATCATACCAAGGTTAAAATCCATTTGGCTAACGAAAATAAAAATTAAAGACTTACCAAATCGCAAAATTTGTCATAAAGAGTAGGTACACAAGCCAACTTGTTAGATAAGTGTCCATTCTGCTGAGTTGAAAATATCCTAAAACGTCAATAGAAAGTAAAAAAAGCAACTAAAGAAAGTATTTCTGAGGCGCAGAAGGCAAACTTATCAATTTGTTTTGGAGTTCCTAGCATCCTTAGTTAAACGGTTAGATTCAGTTCCATGTTCTCGTGGGTCTGTTCAGTAAGAGATCGCATATAACATCAAAATGTTGTAAGAGCGAAATAGTGGCGCACGAGGTACAGCCGAGTGTCACTGAAATTCTCCTGGTCTTACTAAAAGAAATGTGTAGTTAATATTAATACTGATATTACGGTGTGAAGGATTGATCAACCAAACACAACTGCTGTAATTTCTACTAACTCTACTAACAATAGAATCACTTCTCTTGATCTCTTCTCTCGTCTGAAACCACTTTGAGTAAGAACTCTACCGTACACTATCTGAAGGTGCTCGCGAACTAACTGACCTTGGGGGGTTTAGCTATCTCCTATCAGAAAACTAGCGCAAATACTTCCACAGAAATCTCACCAATGAACCACAACCAATAAAACGGCCAATATTTTAATTCTAAAACCAAAATAATAAATTTGGCGTAAGTCCAAAGCGAAGTCAAACATTGCTACCTTTTCATAGTTATTGTTCTAGAGGCGAGTCTTAATGACGGCCAAGGACAAACCACTGAATTTTAAAACTAAATATGCCACCTTCAAGCTTTTGAATTATAAGACTCGAATAACGACAACAAAATAATTGGATAAATCGTAACAATTTGAAAAATTCATAACAAAGCGCACCACAAGACTACTTTAAAAAAAATTTTAGTTCGAAGAATAAAAACAAAACAGTTAAAATCAGAAAACTCATAATGATAACTGAAAACCCAAGAGGCTTTGGACTTTGAATTCAAATCTTACCTAAATACTAAATGTAAACAGATCAATTAACCATAACTAATTGAATGAATACCTCGTAACAGTTTCAATGGAGAGCTTTGATAGCAAAAAGCTGATAATTTTTCTTCCTTACGATAAACAAAGAGCATTTCCTCCTTTTCGACGAAGTCGGCCGCCGCGCGAGTAAAAAAATCCATCAAAAAAAAGAAATCTTTTTTCGCGCGCCGCGCGGAACTCTGTTAGTAGGGCGAAGAGGTTCCGCACGGTGCACTGATATCAATTTTTTTCCGCTGATTTCGCCTTAGAAGAGGGACTGCTCGTGGCCTGTCCCGACGAAAATGCTAAAGATAAATTTTTCAAGAGAATTTGCGACCCAAGCAAAACATTACTGACTTTGTCTTAAAAATTGGGCGTACCAGGCTAAATGCATCCTGTGATCCAAAAAAATCAAAGCATATTAACGGTAGGCGGAAACGAGGTGAGCGCAATAGCGAAACTACACGCGCATAGAAAGGACTGGACACGAGTATGATCGAGGAACATCAGTTTACTTCGCTAAAGTAAGGAATTTTATTTAACCTGAGAAGAAAAGTGTGAGATGTCACAGTACAGTAAAGAAGCACATTTGTGCAACCTATGCACTCGAATTCTTTTTCTAGTCTTGATTCTTCGTGAAACATCAAAAGTAACTTCTAGACAGTACAACGTCTTGCAACGGAAGACAAAACCAAACAGCGTGAATTATTCATTTAAATAAATCTGTTAGTAACACGAGTTTTGATTAGCTAGTCGACGCGAAAGTACGTCAACCCTTTACTTTATTTCTGATTTTTTCCTCATGCGGGATGTTTCAAAAGAAAAACATCACAGTGGAACGTCAAATACACTGAGCATTTATTATTTATCTGTTATTTGACGGTGTTATGTGTTTCTGATTGTTCTGAAACAGCCATCAGCGCCTTAAATAGACGCGAACAGATTCCGTCAAAGACAATTCCATAGATGGTAAATTTCCCAAATTAACGGTAAAATCAAAGCAAACTTATCTAACGGTGTTAAAACGTTGATTTGGACGATTTCAGCGCGTTGCGTGGTGTCGCCGTGATTGGCTGATCAATTACTTTACCTCGTTAGTTATTTTTGATAATGATCCACTTGGGAAGGTCTAAGGAAAAGTTTTTTTAATATTTTTGTCACGATAATGTCTGGAAAATTCGAACTTTATCAAGACTTTTTCCACTGAAGTCACTAAAGTTGGTGAAACACAAAGCAGTCATCGATTCCTTTCGCTTGACATTCTAGTTTCAGCTTTGCATGTTTTTCCGAATAAATTTGAAATTTTCCAGACGTTTTCAAACGCAGCAGGTAATTTTTGTGGTCTTTCAAGAAGCGATATGAAAACTGTGCCCTAATTTGTGTACCTAAACGAGTACTTTTTTAAAAACAAAAAGCAAACTTTGAGAACGTAATTTTGGGGAAAATATCTGTTTGAAAGATGTTGTCCGCTTACATTTAAATTAACTCCAAGTTGCACCGATTTTTTTGCCAGCATTTTTCCTCTTTTTTTACAATGAAGTTGTAATTTGCTGCGAGTAATCGATGTTCAAAATACTCTAGGTTATACGCAACATAACTGTGTATTTGCAAGTTTTAAGGCTAAGAAATAGTTGTTATTCTTACCATGAAGTAGAAAGCCATCTTCTAACATTTCATCGCAACAAGGAAGGCACTTACCTTTTTGCGCAATATCACAGCGACAATCCCCGACTCTCTTGGCGAAAAACGCTTGCACATAAAACGTTCAACTTTTAACCCACAACTCTAACCTAATTCATGGTTTTTATCGGTGGAAATCACGGCTTTTACCTTAAATGCCTTAACGACGTACTTTCGAGAGGTATGGCGTTCACATCGAGTGAATATTAAATGATACAGATAAACGTAAATTATCAGCTTCATTTTGCATCAGCCAAATAAATTACGAGAGACGCAATGGAGAATAGCGGCAATCAAAATTTACATAAGTTCTTTAACCAAAGTTATTAAATATCCACATTTCATAAGGACACCTTTTTGATCCAATTCAACGTGATAAAATATTCATTATATTCGGTAAAAAGAATATCCCTAAGTACTTGCCGTAAGCAGAAATAACTGCCTATTTTGGAATTATCTTTTCCAAATAAAAACTAAAACGCAATTCTTTGATGACTTCGCTCAATTTTTGAATTAAGTCTGAGAGATAAAAAACACCCTAGATTAAAATGATCTGATATTCCAAATTGGCTAACTGTTTTTACTTTTTTTTTCTAGAAGTTTTCAAAGTTAATTCTTGTCACTCCCGTTTCGAAATATTTCTCTATAGAAGTGTATCACTTGCTGTTTGCTATTGCATTTCGCCACAGTTATTTATTGCATTTCACCAGCGAAAAATTATTGTTGTATTTTTTTATTCTGGGAATTCCCTCATTATTTGAAATTACACGAAGCGCAATATGAGAGTGAAGTATTTTCATTTCCAACCGAGTTTCTTCATTTCTTGCTGAGAATAACAATTAATTTGAGACAAGGAACAAGAGTTTTCATGAGAAACAACTAACATTCATATAACATACCTGAAATGGAAGTTGCAACTCTCTTCAAAACATGAATCTGACCATTAATAATTATTATAATAAATACTACCTGATTCACTGAAAGAAACTTTAAGTACCTTGGAAAGATAACAAGACCCTTTTCACCCATTTAATTGATTCGTGATTTAGATTTCTCTCGTAAGCACTGTGGTATTGAGCGACGGAAGACTGTGGTTTTTACTGCAGTTCTAAATTAACCCTTACAGTGGTGAAGGAAATAACCCTTTCAATCCCAAGATCTGACGAGTAATTCTCCTTACTGCCTGGCATACAGTTCTTACATTGTTAGTTTGGAGAATTTGGTATTGGATCTAGTGATAATCCCCTAATTGATATTTTTCTTTATTCTCATCACTTTTCAACTTAATATTGTATTGATGTTATGAGGAGAAATTCTGTTTTGGTCACTCATGGGAGTTAAAAGGCTATGACCCAACTTCTCCTGACAACGCGAACACGATATCTAACTTAAAGGTGATGATAATAGACAAACACACCAGCTAAAGCGTTCTTGTCTTGATCTAACACCAAGTTCTCCTAACTAATTTTCGAGAAAACATTTAGCAGCTAAAAGATAATCAGATCGTTCAAAACCATTCGTTGAAGAACCGCACTTCCAAGAAAGCGAGTAACCGTTGATTAATTCTACATGAGCAGATATTCTGCAAAATACTCCTGTCTAAAGGCCTTTTTTTTTCAAAATTAAGTTTTTCTTTTAGTCAGGCTAGCTTGGATTCCGAGAATTATTTACTTTACCTAAATTTAAATGTGTTTACTTAATGAAGTCAGGCTTCTTATTTTTTAAAAAACTCGTTAAAAGGGTTGTTACTCGTCATTCTTGTACTGGGGGACTTGTCGTTATTCATATCCGGGGGGAGGGGGAATAGGAGGATTTTGATGTGTCAATAAAATTTATCTTATTCCTCCCTTATGCGCTGTAGTATTCCGATGATTTCCACTCATTGGCGGTCAATTTTCTAAATTTCCCCCTTTATAATCCGTTAGCTGCGACCATCCTTCGGCCGTACCCTCTGAAAACCCATGTGACCACCCCCCCCCCCCCCCAAAAAAAAAATCCTTCATCCTCCCCCCACCACCCTAGGATATAAATAATAAGCGTCCCTAAACATAACACTCTCCAGATAGACGAGGTGAAGCGAATCTGTTTGGGTTGTGTCTTTTCCTCTTGTACAGAAAGCAAAAAATCTTCTCATAAGTAACCGCTGAGAGAGATTTTCACCTTAGAAGCAGAACATGGGCCTAACTTGTTGACCTAACTGTCCTAGAAGACTCCAAAATGGTCACACTGTCTCATTTCCATCTCATTAAATTAATCACGAGCATCCATTAATTGGCTATCACCACCCAGTACACAAGATTAAAGAAAAGAAACGAACAAGGGAAGAGAAATCTACAGAAATTGTTTAAAATCATTCCCAGGTTTTCCCGGGTAACTCGTGCCGACAGTCCGCAAAACTTCTGGCGAAAACAGAACGATAGGAGACTTCTTTTCTTGAGGCCAGAAGCGCTGTGAACGATGGGATACACGGCTCCTCGAGAGTCTGCCACAAAGTATGACACACGGCTCCGAATCTCTGGCTCTTCGGGCATCTAAAGTTATGACAAAGATTTAAGGCTAGTAAGCTATGCCTAGAGAGCCGACATGAGAGGCGAGGTATTTAACGCAGCGGTCTAAGGACGAGCATTCCAGGTGTGAGCTCTTGTTTGGATTATGGGTGGTGTTCTGGGGTAAACTTTTCATACAGCGTCTCTTCACCCAGGAGTTATCAATGGGTACCAGCCAACCCCATGAGAGGGAGGGAGAGAGGGAGGGCAGACTGCGATTGATTAAATTCCCGTCCAGGGTAGTCACAGTACTCTAAGGCCAAGCACGGTTTAGCTGAGAAACTTAGCCCTCTCAGTCCTCAAGTGAACAGGGATGAAGTAATTCCCCAACACTATTTAAAAGAGTGAGGGGGGGTTAGTAATTCTCCCTACTGTCTGGCATAATATACTTATGATTTCAATTTGGAGAATTTGGTATTGGATCAACTTTTGGTCCCCTAATTGAGTTTTCTTCTTTATTCTCCTCACTTGTCTACTTAATTCTGTGTTGATAATGTAAGGAGAAATTCTGTCTTGGTCACTAATTGTCAGCGATAAGTCGTTAACTATCGTGGGCGAACTCTTTCAATATGATTTCATTTACCTGCATGGAAGTTGATTCGGCTGGTGTTTCACCGCTGACCGACCTCGGCGGGCGCTGCTGTTTGTTTACACGTCTATCAAACCGGAAGATCAACAGACACATGATCAGTGTCGTGAAGACGAAGATGAACGAAGTCATTAGGTACCAGTCGATTGCCTTCGGGTAACTGACTCGGGGCATAGTGCTGTTACTGGAACTCAGTAAGAAAACAATCGTTAGCACAGTCGTAATTCCGAGCGCTATTCGGTCACCGATGTTGGCTCGATCCATCCAGAACACGATCCAGCTCATAATAACCATAATGATGCATGGGACGTAGAAGTTAATGAGGTAATAACCGATCCGACGACTAAATGTGAAAGTTACGATCATGTCACGGTATTTACCTGCAAGCGAAACAGGGATTTATATCAATGAATCTCGTAACATATGTCACAAATGGTCACACGAAACTGTTGGTATTAAGGGGGTAAGTTTCTAGAGAAACATCGATGAGGGGTGTAACAAGATAATTTAGACTTATCTTCTGAGTTCGTAGTGCAAATTGGCCGCCGTATACTATACAGCTGACGTTTCAAGCGTTAGCTTTTTACGTCAGAGCAAAAATTATTATACCGATATTTTCAAAGTGGCGTTATTTCTCAAGTTTAACGGTTAACCTTATCGGGCATAATATATTTTCCACACGTCTGGCGTTCGTTAAGCGTGCAATTTAGATTTCAAGCCACTTGAAAAGAAACAAAATAGAACTTCAAGCAAGCAAACTATATCGCTGGAGTCTCAAAAATATTCTGACGAAAATCTTTCGTTAAAAAATGGGCTCTTGTCACGACAAAAAGAGGGAGAAAACCCCTGAGGTCACTCATGGTTTTTCTTACGAGGAACACCCCTGAGGGCTTGAAGTAAGTCGTGGTGAATACCTGCAACGTACTCAACATCTTCACTAGTGTATTCTGTGCTGGTCAAATCAAATTCTGCTAATTCTATATCCAGGATGTTGATTGGATTGGGGTACTTCCATCGGTATTCCACCATGTCTCTGGTGAAGGCAACTTTAAAAAGATAACACACAAGCCACTTAAAATATTCGCTCCTTATGCGTTTTAATTGATTATCTTGTGATCAATTGGGGAGGAGGCTGTGACGAAAGTTTTTTGATTTAGTGTTACAGCAAAATCTCTGTCAAGAGTTAGTGGATATCGTCTTGAGCGAACACAGATCGGGAGTACTTTGCATGCTATAAAAATGTCTAGTTTGGCAATTGATGATCACATTTACCTTCCCGTAAAACTGTCACATTCGGAAGGTTACTGGTTACTCACTCTTTTGTATTTGAAGCTTTTCTAATAAATTAAACGATTACGCAGTCTATTAGACCTGTTTTAACGGACACCCTGTATTATATGGACATAGATGGAAGACCCGTGGTTGCGTGCTCCGCCTAATTTTTGATACTGCCACAGGGATCAACAATAGATTTTGCAAGTCGTGGCTTGGTAATTTCTCAAATGAGTCCACCGCAGCAAATAAGTAGAGGGCACCAGTGACGATCAAGCCTCAGCTGGTAAGCTATGAGGCTCTCCTACAAGGGCGGCTTTTATACTCACGAGTTCACATCTCGTGAGCTAAGCCTCTGGTTCTATCATGATCTTTACAAAGAATGTTTAAAATTGAGAAACCTTACTCAGAGCAACAAAATCAGCTCATACTTACAACTTTCAAGGATAAGGCTACACTTCTGAACATCCCTTGGAAACTTTTGTAAATACATTCGACAGGACGCAGCAACAAACAACCTGTCGCAGAAGAAAGAACATTTCTTACGTATGAAGTTCATTCCATATAATTCAAACTGTCTTTCTCTTCACATCGGAGGTTCGTGCAGCCGTTTTGAAAAGGGATACTTTTCTTTTCTACGTCTCTGAATAAGTTAGTGAAAGCAGAAATCCAAAATATTGGGTTGGGGTGGGAAGAACGTGTGCTGCTGTTGAACTGTAGTCTCGTTCCTAGACCTTCCACGGTCAAGCGGTTATACATTTCATTTTACGGTTACACGGTAGGATCTGGGTACGAGGTTAATTGAACTCTGATGCGCTTTACAAAGAGATAATTGAGATTTACCAATGAAAATGGTGCTTTTTGAGGTCTATTAAAAATTACAAGGCCACGCATACCAAAAAAAATTAAAAGGGTACGACAGTGAATATTTCCTGAGATACCAAATGAAAAAAAACCTTTAAAATTATGTATTTTAACCATTTCCTGGTCTAGTTCAATACTTAGTGGTTGTCATTTTCCGTCGCCATATTGGAAAAAGGATCTGTTCGTTCGTGTCCACCATGACATGTTGTCTCAGTTCACCTTGAACTATAGTAGACATATCCAAATCTTGATATCAGAGCCAGTTGATTGTCCTCGTACAACTTATAGTCGTTCATGTTTGTGAAGTAAGTGTCTGGACGCCATATTTTCTGCACATCTTTGCCTTGGACAGGTAACATGCCGTTGTCATGATGCGCTAATCTTCTGTCATTCCACTCTTGGCGCAAGAACATTGATGTTGTGAACTCCTATCGAGAAATAAGTGGCGTTTATTGTTCTTGATGGCCTATTTAACTCTAAAGCTGACAAACTCCTTCTCTTTTGGCTTCCATTAATCGTATTCGAGTTAATCGTATGATTTTTAACAATGATTTATCTCTAAGTAAATATGTGTTCCTCGCAGATGAACAGTATGGATTCCAACCCATGCTTCTCCAAACCTTGCTAGTTGGGCGGTACTACCAAGTGAGCTGAAAATCCATATGATGGGTGGATATGAAATTAATTTGAAGGGTTTTTTGTCCCCATACAGGGATCCACAGGTCATAAATTCTCATCTAATGTCAATAATTATAATCAGATATCTGATTATAATTATTGACATTAAATGAGAATTTACGACCTTTGGATAATATTCAAGTAAGAAATGATCCACGCAAGTCAGCTAGAATTGAAAAACTTGTAGGATTAGAAGCCTGAAGAGTGATTTTTATCCACAAGTGTACAGTGGAAGAATTGATAAACTAAACTGCAAATACATAGAAACTAAAACCTAAAGTAATCTAATGTTAAATATATTAAACAAATTACTCACCATATTAGATTCCTTAATATTTGTAAAAGATTGAATTGCCATACTGAGATACACTATAACTGGTTTCTCTAAGGAAAAAAAGATAAATTTTTATTTCTTTTTTCAGTTTGCATTAATTATTCATCTATTTTTAATGATAATCCTGGTCAGGGAAAAAAATCTGTCACGCACGAGCTTTTAAGAGTTGAGATCATATCGTGACTCCTTTCCCATTAAAATTACGAGGTAACACAATAGACACCATTAATTTGTTTCCATGGTAACACTCACTTACTCCCCGGAGTAGTTAATCTACTAGATGTTATTCCTCTTATTGTAAATCCCAAAATAAGATTACAATTCCTCCCTTCTAATTGTCAAATATTTCCCTATAACCTCCAGTGTTCGGCGTTTTATCGAAATAACACCCCTAGCTGATGAGGTTGTCTATTTTAGTCACCTGCTTCTTGGCTGAAATATGGATTTTTGAGAAGAGGTTACATGTTGATCAGTTCTGGAGTAAAGAAGTAACCTACGGACCACTTTTTTTACTTTCTCTCGCCCTATGCCCTTGCGCGGTTCACCCTCCTCCGTCTTCCATAAAAGGAAACTTAGAGGACGGCTACACAGGCTGATTAAGAGAGGAGTTTTTCACAGATCATCGGAGAGACTTACGTCCTACTCGGGGTCTGGTGTTTTTGTCGTAATCATTATCTTCCAGGATACTATCCAAAATGAACGTGGCATTGGCTATCTCTGTTCTGTCAAAGTGAGATATCTCATTGCTATAATTAAAGTGAACAAGAAGGTAGTCAGGAGGACTTAATTAAACAGAAACAAACAAATGTTCTTCAACTGTTCAAGCTAGGAGCTAAAACTTTAAGGTTGATGTTCAGAGCTGGCGTAGCCGGATGAGATCCGGCGAATCGAAAGCAGAGCGCAGATACGGTTCAGGACCCTGTCGCCTTTGATTGTGAAAACTGAATTGTTGGAATCGTAAGCCAACAGATGGCCTGAAAACCCGCATTGTAATTGTTTGGTTCTTGCCGCTTGCACCTATTACAATCTTGAGCTCACTCGCTCAAAAAAATCAGAGTCATAAGCATAATCAGATGAAAACTGAACTGCTTGTTTTGTCAAGCTTAGGACTCCGTATTCGACTCTAACTGTCGTGTGTTATTGAGACTGTAGAGGTTCTGAACGAGACTTTATCATTTGCAAAAAATCCCCTCTAGGAGAATAGGAGCTTTTAAATGTCCTTTCACTCGAGAAAAAGTAAGGTATAACGAAAACAAAAGGCCATACCCCTCATAACGAAAAAAAAGGCCATACCCCTCGTAACGAAAAAAGAGGCCATACCCCTCATAACGAAAAAAAAGGCCATACCATCAAATTCCAGTTGAAATATTAAAGTACTACTTGTCTATTTCCCTGTTGTTATAGCCTAGGACCAGGCCCCCTTTACTAATGCTTCAGCACAAGCGTTTCTTCGCCCCCGAAAAAGTATAAGAGCTTCAGCAACGCGAGCCACAGATAGGACTGCAAGGGGTCTGGCACTGATAATAGTACCAGACTCCCGGTAAAACTCTCTCCGACCCGTCTTAATTCTTCTAGTGAGTGGAGAAACGTACTTCCTGCAACGCTGATAATGATGGCCTGCTCGTAGGTTACTGTTGTAAAGTCAGAGTGAATCGTGAGAGAGAATGAGTGGGTGAGAAAACACTCCTGAGAACTCCCCTAACGATGGCAAGTGTAGTCTCTTAACCAAACCATTCACGGCCAAGCGGGTATAACATTTCAGTTACAGTTACACAGGAGGATCCGTGCACGAGATTATGGCAAGTGTGCAATCTATCTAGTAAATTAGAGACTCACCAGTTTCCATGATATTTCATTAATAGGAGGGGTATAAGCCATCCCTGCAGAAACGTATCCATACTGAGGAGAAAAAAATACCCAAGGCCTTACAAAAAATAAATGCGTTGAACATTTTTGAACTGAGTAAGAAAAATTCAAGACAATTTTTCACTTTCAAACCCCCAAAGTTTCAAAAAGTAGGCCAAAGCACACCAAACAAAAAATCTTACTCGTCAAAAACGCTTTTATTTGAATGAGAAACTAAAATAAGCTTTCCTACAACAAGTATTCGGCTGAGAACGCAGAAATGCTCATTATTGGACAGCGGTTTCTTGCGGAACTCAGAAATAGAGGCTTTTGAATTCCCGTCAGTAGCCTGTTGATTTCATGAGGCTTTACCAAACCAATAACCACCCGTTAGGGCTCGTGCAGAGAAGGAATTAAGTGACAGGAAACGATTAACGACGAGATAAGGCGTGTCATGTCTTTACGCCTGCTCAGCCCAGTTTCTTTATCTCAAGCATCAAAAAAATGATGATTTACATGTGCAGGCAGGACAATAAAAACTATACCATTATCAAAGAACTATTATTCAATATTTACTTAATATATAATTACTTAATGTGTACAGAAATTTTTCGGCAACACGAGTTTTAATCAACTCGTCAATGTCGCTGTGCGTAAAAACGTGGCTTACTTCAACCTCATTTCCAGGGTCCTCCCAAGGAAGAACGAGAGAGGACCCTGGAAACAAGGTTAAGCTTACTTTTCATCTTCCCTCCTGCGGGATTTTCCGTGATGTTTCAAAAGCTAAATATAACAAGAGGAAGCAAAACTATAACATTCATTTATCTATCTGTTATTTGATGGAATTACATAATTATGTTTGTCCTGAAACAACCATCAGCGCCTTAAATAGACGTGAACAGATTCCGTCGAAGATAATTCCATATATGGTATATTTTCCGACGTAATTATAGAAATCAAAGCAAGCTTATCCTGTTCTTACGGTGTTAAAACGTTGATTTGTGCTATTTTAGAGCGTTGCGTTGTGACGCGGTGATTGGCTGATCAATTACTCCACCTTGTTAGTTGTTTGTGATAGTGATTCACTTAAGAAGGGCAAAAGAAAATTTCCCTAAATATTGTGTCTCCGCATTGTCTAGAAAATTAGAACTTTATCAAGAGCTATTTTGCTTGGGTCCAATTTTCGCAGATGTTGTCGAACTATTTTCATTTAGCGTTTTTTAAATAGCTGCGCATGTTTTTACAAATAAAATTCGACGTATTCCAGTCATTTCAAACGCAGCAGGAGATTTCTGTGGTCTCCCGAAAAGCGATACAAAATCTATTCCCTAATTCAAACACATTTTTGAGAAGCAATAGCAAAACTTGAAAACCTTTTCGATGAGAATATCGTTTTTGCTTAGGGTCGTTTTGAACTAAGAGTCATGTCGGTTTTTTTCCATATTCTTTTTTTCATTACGATGGCGTAATAAATTGATTTTATAATAGTTTAAATTTTACCCAACGTTACCGTATCATTCGTAAGTTTTAGGGCAAAGGAATAGCTCCTAATTCAACCAGGAAGAGGAACAGTTCAAAACCGCTAAGTTTTATCTGTACACTATTATTTGGCAAGTCTACTTCTGTATTTATTGAACTTCAAGCGATAATCTGCGAAGAAATCTTACCTTTTGCAGAATTTCAGTGTGATAAACCACAAAATTCTTGGCTAAAAACGGCCGCAAATAAAAGAATCACATTCAACGACGATTTTTTCTCTAACCAACGGTTGTTCTGCGAAAATCACTGCCCATATGTGAAGTGCCTCTACAAAGCACGCTTGAAAGATGTAGCGTTTAGATGGAGTGAAAATATTAACTGAATGCAGATAAAACAAGGATTATTAGCTTCATTTCGCATCAGTTAAATAATTTGCAAAATAAATCACCAGAGACGCAATGGAGAATACAGGTAGTAAAAATTTACATAAGTTCTTTAACCAAAGTTATTAAATATCCGCATTTCATAAGGAAACCTTCTTGATCCAATTCAACGTAATGAAATATTGATCATGTTCGGTTAAAATAATGTCCTTAAGTACTTGCCGCAAGAAGAAATAAACTCTTATTTTGGAATCATCTTCTCTATATGAAACTTAAAACGCAACTCTTGGATGACAGCAGTAAATTTTTGAAATTAACTCAAAAGCTTAGCTGCTGCAACTCCTCAGATATCGTGATATTTTTAATTGGCTAACTGTTTTATATATTATTCTTTTTTTTTTCAAAAGTTTTTCAGATGATTTTTGTCACTCCCCTTTCAAAATATTACATTTAAAGCGTAACATTTGTCCGATGTATTTCGACCCTCTATTTTATTGAATTTTATTAATGAAACATTGCTATAGCATTTAACTTCTTACTTAAAAAAAAATTTTCATTATTTGAGTTCTCAAAAAACCTAATGTGAGAATGAAGTTCTTTAATGTCCAACAGAGTGTCTTCATCTCTTGCTCGGAATAAAAATCAATTTGCTACAAGAAACAGGGGTTTGCATCTACCAAAAATGTTGTTTATATTACACAAATAAAATGAAAGCAAAAGCTCTCTCCCACTTAAATCTATCCATTAAGAAAAATTATTGAAATAAATGTTTTGAAAGAAAGCTAATTCACTAAACCAAAATGCCAGACAATTTTCGCTCTATGGGCTACTCACGTCATCGTAGATTACTCAACGTTTTACTTTTTCAAAATAGCTTAAAACATTCCAATTTTTTGGGGGGGTATTTCTAGCATTATAAAGTTAAATAAAAGAAAAACTAAACACTAGAGACTTTTGCTTTTCAGTTACGCATGCCAGATCAGAGCATCTCACTGTTCTCTTCCTTCAGTATCAGAGGTGAAAGAAAGTTGGTCACAAACTCTGAAAATTAAACAGCAGTAGAAGTTTAATCATTTCTTGACTGGATAACTGAAAAATGACTGACTGACTGACTGATTGATAAAAATGACTGACTAACTGACGACTGACTGGCTGACTAGCTGGCTGACTGAGTGGCTGACTGGCTGACTGGCTGACTGACTGACTGACTGTCTGGCTGACTAGCTGACTGACTGACTGGCTGACTGACTGACTACTGACTGACTGACTGACTGTCTAATAGACTGATAAATTGACTTAACGGATGGGTGACTATCTCACTGAAATTGTCACTGACCGACTTTGAGTGGTGCGCTGTGACATAAGAACCAAGTTTTTACCAATTGGATTTATGGCCCAAGAAACAAGCATTCGGGCCATAAATGCGATTGGAAAAACGAGGTTCTTTCATTAACAGTGCGGACCGAGGAAAAACTGTTAGTAAGATATTTGTTAGATCTCTGAGTTTAAATATAGGGGGGTTGTTTCAATTCAGACAAACTTTTGAATTTAGATTGACCAATCAGATCACGTACAATCTGAGACATAGTAAACAGACTTACTAGCTGACTCATTGATCGGCCGACTGACTGGCTGACTGACGCATAGACTTGGTGAATGAGTGACTGTTCAATAACCGATTGACAGATTGACTGAGTGCATGAATAAATGACTGACTTACGAGCGACTGACTGACTGACTTATTTGGTGAATGAGTGTCTGTTCAATAACCGATTGATAGATTGACTGAGTGCATGAATAAATGACTGACTAACTCTGACTGACTGACTTACGAGTGACTGACTGACTGACTTATTTGGTGAATGAGTGTCTGTTCAATAACCGATTGATAGATTGACTGACAGCATGAATGAATGACTGACTGACTTCAGCGCCTGTCAACTTAACCAACTTATTTTCCGAATTAATGATTGATTGACTGTTGAATAACTAATGAACAGATTGGCAAGCAGACTGGCTTAATGTTTGACTAACTGGCCGACTGACAGTTTTCTTTCTGGCTCACAATCATAACAAGGTGGATTAGATACCTTCCATAGTTATCTTCCGGTCATCCGAAAGTTTTGTCATCGCCAGTATTTCGTTTATCTCGTCGGTGGGGACATCTTCCAGAAAATGCAGCGATCTCTTGATTGTCTTTCCTTCAATGAAGCCACGATGGTCAGAATCGAATACAGTGAACAACATGGCGGCCTCGTCGTCCTGCATCATACTTCGCTGTTTTTCCATCAAGTTGACAAATTTTTTAAAATCTATAGCGCCCTCATCTTAGAGATAAAATCACAATTATTTCTAAGAAAACTTTCCTTCATAATTATTATCATCATCTTCATCAAATTTATTACTATTATAGATAATCACCGTTATCACTGAGATCATTATGGGCCGGTCTCTAGTGATTCCCGTGGGGGGGGGGAGGAGGGGGATTGGAGGATTTTTACAACTTTTTCTCCTTTGCAACGGGTTCCATTCTTGTTCATAAAGCATTTGCTTCTCATCTTCGATGGAATTTTTTATTTCAAAACTTATACTAAGGGTGGTCATTATTACAGGATCGTCTAGGGGGGTAGGGGTGGGGTCGCAAACAATAGAGATGGTGGATTGAAGAAATTGACTGCCAATTAACTGTCAATAAGGGGGTGGGGGGGGGGGGGTAGAATCATTAAGGTAAATTTTAAATCCTGCATCGAATCCTCCCCTCACCTTTTCCTGATCCCTTAGCTATAGGACCTAAGCTATCGAGCGCTTTTCGATTGATTGTCACAAAACCAAAACCAACGTAATCGGAGCAGCCAAACAGAGCAAATTAATGACAAAAGCAGAAAGAATAATCGTTCATTACTTCAATAATACAATAACGCTTTAGCTCTGAATGACCTTGACGACATCAGAACCTGGAGAACAATCTGTCCCAGCTGCAACATAGCGAGGACTCCCCTATGTCCACCGTCGTGCTGCTTCTAGCACTTTGAACTTTTGTTTCCGGTTTTATTTTTCTCGTTCTATATATGAGTAGCTTTAGTTATCAGTAATCATTAACGAGGAATCCACTGTAATTGGATAAGTTGTAGTGGTCTCCCTGCCGTAATAATTTTTATGCATATAAGTATAATTGTATTCTAGTTAGGCAAAGCTAAATAAATAAATAAATAAATAAAGAGCTCAAAATAACAACAAACTACCTGTGGCGCGGGAAATGCATGTGACCCAAAATGCTTTTGCTTTTAGTGTTAGATCTGATTGGTTGAGAGAATGGCGCGAGTTTTCTCAGCCAGTCACGGAGCAAAGTGAGACAAAACCAACGCAACCCCGGATTACTTTCGAGTCTCAAATGAAAACTGCTTCAGTGAAAGATTAGAATTATGCTTACAAATCGGAAAGTCGTCCTTTGTCCATTTTTCTCCTTGCATTTTCTCGTCTTCCCTCGACTTCTTCCTTTTTCGCCGTTTGCCATTTTCTGTTTCATTCGTCTTTTCATTTTCCAGCTCGTCTTTGTCGCCAAGTGCTAGTACATCAAAATAGAAAGGTGCTAAGCTATCGGACCGTTAAATTTTGGTGCCTATCTTGGATGGGCACTAACACGGCGTACCTAAAATTGTTTATGTATCAATATTTTCAAATAATTCACTCTCTTGGCGTCAGGCACTCCATAGATTTTGAGATTTCGACTGCGTGACGATGAAAGCCACCAATAAACACATATTTAGAACAGCAATAAGCTTGTAAAGCCAAAATATTTCAAATGCAAAGCACTTTTAGCCCATTGTCAAACTCTTTTAGCCACTGCAGAAGAAGCAATATTCCGGCTATTCTCACCGTCGTAGTCCAAGTCGTTCACAAGTTCCTGAACTTCGTGATCGGTTGGGTTCAAGCCAAGCATGCGCATAGCATACTTTAGTTCCTTTGTGGATAACTGACCGTTTTCATTCAGGTCAAAGCATCTGAACGCCTCGACGTATTCTATTAGGAAATTGAATGTTAATGAGTAATTATATTGAATTTATCTTGCTTTCCAATTGAAAATTCAGTGGAGTTTCAGGCGGGACGTGTAAACAAAACTGGAGAGCCTAAATTAGCATCTGGCCTTGTATTTGATAAACAACAAAGTCCTGCACTTTCCTGTTTGGCTTTAAAGCTCGGTTTTTTAGAAAGAAACGTGGTGAAAATCCGTTCAGCAAAGAGGAACGAGTCTCGCATAAATACCTCCATAGGACGAAATCACATGTTTCCGTATTTTTGAAACGTGGCGGAAACATGCAACTCCATGTTTCCGTTATGTTTAACATGCACAAAAAGTGGTCCGGTTCCGTTGTATACGCAGCAACGGAAACGCGAGAAAACGTCACGAAACCGGTAACGGAAACACAGGTTATCCGTCGTGTTTCCAGAACGGTTTAACATGTTTCTGCCACGTTTCCGTTTACGGATTCTTGCAATTTCGTCCTGTGCTCGTGCCTAGTATCTCTATTCATGGTAATTTCAAGTGCTCTTGTTAGTTTTTTAAATAGAGTGACATCACCGGAGTAACTAAGTATTCAGACTACTTCAAGGAAGAAGGTCAAATAAGATTTGAAAAAGTGTTGTTTAACCTGATGAGTCAGTACTTCCTGAAAAGGAACAACTGGACTAACCTTCAATTTCCTGCTGTGTAAGTTTTTCCTACGGACACGAAATCAAGATGGTACGACATAACATAAATTCAGGTCTTGTCTTTAAACTAATGGAGATGATTAAGCACAGATTAAGCGACTTCCTTTCATGATATTTTCTCAAGTCAGACAACACACCTCCTTCAAATTTTTCTGTATCCGACAGAAAACTTTCTCCCCCAATAAGACTATTTAACTCGTGGTTATTTAAACTTCAGACGCAATCCCATCGGCGTGTTTGTTTCCGATCAAGTAACAGCTATTTATTTCTATCTTTGGAGCCCCAGGGTCCACTTCCTTCTTGCCTCCGTAGAAAGAGAAAGGACGATGGAACCAAAGTTGTCTTGTGAGAGCAATCGAAATTATGTCGTTTAAAAGAGCTAAATTATAATATTTTGGGAATTTTTGATTACGAATTGAATTAAACTTCTTTTTAAATTAAAATACCTTCAGGTAGGTTTTTAAGAGAAAAATGTTCTTGCAGGCGACCAAAATGTTTTATGCATTGTGTTCTAATGAGCAGCTGGAAAGCATCAGGGTAGTCATGGATACTTTGGAAGACCCTCTTAGAAGCAGCAACGTAAATGACCATCTTTAGGTCGACTGAAATGCGTTTTTAACAGGGCGAGTCTCTTTAAGTGACGGTCGCCATGTAATTATCTCTCTTTGGATCGCAAATAAAATTACCGCCCGAAGGCTTTATCGAATTTTTAAGCAATATGAATTTCAAAGTAGTTTACCACTACTTGAAAATCGACGTGACACAAATGTTCTTGAGATAGATAAATGAATAATTTTTTTCTGCTTCGTTTCATCAAAGTTAACTTATTAACAATCTTTTTATTCTAATTATTCACCATTTGCCCTTTCGATCAGTCAATAAAAAATATGGTTTATGTATAATAAATATACCATATGATGGAAAACAGGAACCCAGAATTTCGTGAAGATCGCTTATGCTAAAACTGCAGGGAATTTACTTGGTTTTGAACTTACGCGGCTGATGGTATTACCCATTTTTGCCACAAACTGTTCATACCCTTTCCCATAATTATTGCATTTTTCCGTTTATTGATGGCTAAGCGGGTAAATTTATATGCAAAGTTGTGTTAACTCGCCTTACTGGCATATGACTCAGAACATCTGCAAGAAATACGACAGCTTTCGTGTCTGTTTCTTTCCAGAGAGAACTTAATTTTTAGGCTATTTCAATTATCTCTGTTTTTACCCAAAGCACCGTGTAAAAAATGAAATTAATATCACTTTGTTAGACATTATAGAGCATTTCGCGGGCCAAAATAGAGAATTTAGCAGGCTAAAATGCTCACACGCTTGCGTGGGTGTTTAGATTGTTTTGTTGTCATGTTTTTAAGCTTTGGGCATAAATATGTTTTGGGCTCAACACAATTCTTTAAGTCCGAGCTGCTAGGTGAGGGTTAAAATAATTCTGGGAAGGGCCGAAAAGATATTTATGATCAAGAACATAAACTCTATTGTCTTAATATCTTTAGGACAAAAGTCTATTCCAACTTCCATGTTTCCCATCATTTTTCATTTTGCTAAATGCTCTAGTCTCGATATTCTGACGCCTAAAACGTTATGAATATTTTTAAAAGCTAAAATATGATTAACAATGAATTTTCAACCATTTTACAGAGGTTAAGACAATTGAAACGGGTCAACTTAACTGCTGTAAAAGCTCTCTTTAACAGAAAGCAAATTGTTTCAGACAGCGATAACTATATTTTTAGTGGCTTAGTATTAGTAATGACTGCTTGAATCAAAAACATAAGCAAGTTTCGCTTACCATTAGTCTCTCTCAACATTAACTTGGTTATAAACTGTTCCTCGTCCTTCGGAGATTATAATATCAAAACTGGTTAACGGTCAGTAAAGCTATATTCATTATCATCTGGTTAAACACTGCGAGAAAACCTCCTAATTGCTTCGGTATGAGTTATGACGCCATGACAAAGCGATAAAGAAGTCATCTCGCTTACCTTTGGAAGCTCTTAGCAGCAATTGGATTTTAAAATTGTTTAGAAAGTTTTTCAGAGTTACTTTAAATGAGCAATGAAGGTAATCCGTGACTACAGGAAAAACTCCGCCATTGCATCTGAAAGAAGAGTCACTCTGGCTTTTAAGCGTTTTACATTTGCTTTAGCACGCCGTTCATTGATATCTGTCACTTATCAAATTTCAAAACACTTGTCGCATATGGTATATTGAATATGTGTATATTGAAAAACAAATGAATTCCATGTAAGATTAGAAGATAAAAGCCATCTGTTGTAAGTCTGTTGTAAGGCTAACACAAAAAAAAATTGATTGATAAACGGCAAGATGTGGCTGACTTGTGTAAATACCAGATAATCCAGCTACAACCGGAAAATTGCCTCTTCTCGTGTCGAACACACTGCGTTTACATTGACGTGTTTTTCTCTAAAGAGAATAAGCTTTTTATTTAGCAGCGCTCTAGAGCCATGATGTTCGAGCTCTCTCGAGTTAAGATACACAAAAAAATTTTGTATACGTTAAAAAAAATACTTTCCTCTCATCATATTCAAGCTTTACAGAAATTTATAAACGATTCGAGACTCTCCACAATAAAGCGACCGTCTCAGCGAGTATATAACTTAGTTCAGTTATGTTTATTTCATATGCTTCATACCACAAACTAGCTACCGACCAGTGCTTAGCAAAATCTGATTCGAATTAAGTGATAAAAGATTATTCCAAGCCTTTGTGATGCTATACTATCCTGAACATGATTTTGATCGCCTATTTTTTAATTAATATCTTTTTTTTTTTACAAACTTCGAGGCTTAAACACATTTTTCATTCGAAACAAAGTACTAATATAGCACTCAAACTAAACAAAACCAACGCGTTTATGGTACGAACGTTATTGGTGAAATACAATTTTACCGTTAATCAGTGTACTAAAAATTGTATTTTTCTGTTTTTAGTGGTTGTGACATTTTCAGAAATTATGTCTAGTAGGTTTCATAAACAAATCATTGTTATTATATTTCAGTGATCTAAGTAACAAAAAAACGAAATGAAAGTTTTCGAACGCAAACTTATACCCTATTCACACCAGCAAAATATGTTTTGTTAAACTGGTTTTTACTGAAGGAAAATCATAAACAGAGAACTGAAAAACTTAATTTCCCATAGGATTCAAGTACTTGCTAACTTGCATTTGAAATGTGCTACTGACATTTAAGCAAAAAAATACTTGGTTAAGTAGTATCTAAAAGAAAAAAAATTAAACGGTGTTAAACAAAACAACTCTAAAACATGTTTAAGCTTTGGTGTGAATGAGGTATTAGTCTAGTCTAGAACTGTCCAAGATTGATCCGAGAAGGGACCACATGTACATCTCATTTCTCCTTTCAATATCACCCTTGAATCGCACATTAAGGTCACGAGAATAAAGAAATTGATCACTAACTAAACACTGTTCATGTTGCAGGAAATTGCAATAAACCATTTATTGTCATGCGGTGGTGGGAAGTCTACGATCAACTGTCGTTGACAATCGCCCCTCTGTGTACACATACTGCGGACCTATTTAGTTGGTCATGCCATGCACAGCGGTTTTGCATTCGTAACCCACAAGTCATTGCGAGATTCTTAGGTTTGTTGCTGCAGGAATCAACAGTGGAAAACTTACCCAAATGTAAGTTAATTTCTGTTTTTTATGGCTGTAATTTCCCAGAAATGCCTAAAAATATCTGCAGTTAATAATTATTTTCAATTAAGATCAATTCTTCCGCGAGAAAAGTTAACTTTTGACGGTGTGAATGTGCTGATGTTGTTGCTATGATCATATAAACACCGTATGACAAACGATCGCCATTTGCATTGAGAATGGCATTGAATAACCAACTTTTTATTACAAGCAGCCGTTGAACTCGCGCTTTTGCTTTAATTTTTTTTTCCTGCTCCAGGATTCGTCCTGTATTTGTTTTGCAGAAATTTGCAAACTAAAAAAAGAGAAAAAATTCTAATTCGCCCTTCACGAATTTGATGTTTGACGAAAATTGTTACCATTACTTCTCCTGCGAGCCCTAACCATTAAAAACAGAGCTTTAATGTGTAATATTTTTGCACTAATAATGCTTTAAATGTTTTTGGAATTACGCCGAGTAACAATGTACACTACGTGTACAATACTCAGCCGAAGATGGTCTCAATTATCACTAGTAGCTGTAACATATTTTGATCTGTTATGATGTACTCGTTTTTAAAAGTTTACCACAGAAATTTAGGAGCAGCTAAAAAGTAGAGGGCTACTGATTTCCTACCTTTTACCAGTCTTTGAAGAACAAGGAGTAACACTGAAAAGGTTATTAAACCCTTTAACTCCTAAGAGTGACTAGCATCTAATGTAAATTCTCCTTACCATATCACCCCTGAATCAAACATTAAGGTCATGAGAATAAATGAAATGATCACCTACCAAAGAAGCTCCACATTGCTAACCAAATTCTCTTGGTCAGCACCTTAGGAAATGTAAAGAGAACAGTATGGAGAATATACATACTGATGTTAGGGTGTAAAGGGTTAATTGTTGTTATTTAGGAGATGTGAGCGAGTGGTCCTGAATTCATGACTAAAAATTAAGATTAAAAGCTACAATTATCATTTTACATTAAAAAATCTTAAAATCTTAAAATGTTTACTAGCTCAGTCCCTTGGGTTTATCAGCTATTTTTGGCTATGCTTTAGTTTAAAATAACTTATTGATAAAAATGAAATAAAATTAGGTTAGCTGTAGCTACTTTCTTTGCTCTGCAATAAGTACGCGTAGATTACCTTATTCCTTGAACAATGAGGATACAAGTCAAACTAGTTTAACTCTTTCACTCCCAAAATATAAATTTGAGTACTCCTTAATGAACGGCCTTGGATAATGAAGATACAAGTCAAACTAGTTTAACTCTTTCACTCCCAGGATATAAATATGAGCGACCTTGAGGCCATTACATTTCTTTCCATGGTAGTTCTAAGAATTTAGTCTTATACCAAAGGAGTAACCCTTAGTTGAGAATTTAATCAACCACCAAATTCTCAGATCTAATATTATGAGTGATGAATGAAAAACAAAGTATAGAATCACTGTTTAGATCTTGCAAGGGAAAGAGTTAACCCTTCAACTCCCATGAGTGACCAAGAGAGAACCTCTCCTTAAAATATCAGTACAATATCAAGTGGAATAGTGATGGGAATAAAGCAGAAGTTAATTTAGGGGACCTTAAGTTGATCCAATACTAAATTCTCTCAAGTAATATCAAAAGATTGTGTGGCAGACAGTAGGAAGAATTACTAAATAAATTAGATTTTGGGAGTGAAAGAGTCAAGGTACATCACAGTAGATCTACCATCATTTCTTTCATCATTTCTGTTATTTTTAACAAATTGAATTAATATGAATGTTATCAACCTGAATTGCAATTAGTTAGTACAAAAGGTAGTCAAGGCATTTCTCAAAGAGGATAGCATTTGGTAGATGGTAAAAATATTATTTGTTAAAACTGTAGGAGTGATTTTGGAGGAGGACGTCCACCTTCTGCACGAGGTTACAGACCACCTTCTGGGAAAGGAATGAGACCAGGAAGTGGAGCAAGAGGAAGGATGCCCCCAAGCTGTATCCTATTTTTATTAAGGTTTAATTTTAGATTTTTGCTAAGCTCAGATGGATGTAGAGACAGTATTTAATCCAGAAGCCTGGCTACTAAGATTGAAAAATACAACATGGTTTGAAGGCTGTATGGGTCACAGGGGACTTTGAGAGCAGCTTTTTCATGCAGTATCTTAACCTATTAACTCCCAAGATCTTATCAATAAGTCTCCCTTTTGTATTACATTCACATCTCCTTGCCCACCTTTCAACCCTCAAAAGAGAGTCAGTACCCTGAGAGTCAGTATTGGGAACGTATTGAGAACAGTGTGAACAGTATGCATACCAATGTTAAGCTGTGCGGGGTTAATTAGACAAAAGAATGATAGTAGGTGTCATTTCAAGATAACAACTCCCAGCTGATATGTTTCTTAGTTCTCATCATCTGTTTGCAAGACAATGTCTTAAAATCATACTGAGAAATTACTTGTCAATCACATCTGTGAATTAAAGGGTTAATGTGAACCTTATAGGACAAGACAAAAAAAATTAAACCCAAGATTGTAATTATTTGAAAATGTTACCGGTAATAAGAAAATGTATGCAGTAGTAAGAGCATGACTGAATGATTGAGGGGTGTATCCATGCATTCTTGATTCCTTGACAAATATTTTTACAACATATAACAGCTATGGGAAGACCTCCAGGTAATGAATGAAGTAAACCCATTGAATTCATAAAGTGTCTACATGTACTTGACTGTATGAAATGTAGAAAAAGGACAGAAAATTAAGCTGCTGAATTTAATTAAATAAAATTGCTTTGTTGCTACATGTATGGCATAGAAAGAAATGTTATGTCTCTAATAGAGGTTGCATGCAGATTAGCTCTGGATGGTGGAAGAGATTTTGAGAAGGATTTGGTTTGTTATTGTGCATTTATTCTAGTTTTTCAAGGCTTTGGGTATTGTTGAAACAAGCCAACCAAATTTATTGATTCAATTTAGGTATTTAAAGGGATTTACCATGCACTGAAATATGGAGTGGCTTTAAACACTAACATCTTTTTTTATTTGTAATTGTTCTACCCAGAAATTCAAAGAGACTAAAATAATAATGTTGAACCAGGTGTAAAACTGATTTATAGCAGTTGTAACCTTTATTAACTATAAAAAAATTAATATTATACTCTGTTAAGGTACTGCTGCAATGAGACTGCCTCCAGGAACTGGAATGGTAAGTGCTATCTTTTACTGATAAATGCCAAGCTAGAGGTGAAAGGTAATTTTTATGGCTAAATCACTGCACAAAATTAAATTAACCTATTTAGTCACCTCTCTGGTGGGTCAAGCTTTGCACCTCACAAGGAAAGAGTCTGTCTTGTTAGAATACCCGTCCCGTAGTTAAAGCAGCAATTATGGGATGAATAAAGGCAAGCCTGGTGACCTGATGGCGTATATGTTGCTGGGTTCAACAGTGGGATGATAACATGTTGTGGTGTTGTCATTTTGAAATTTGAAATAACATGCTCTCAGCCAGCTAAGGAAAAAGGTAGAAATGTAACTAACTTGTGAGTAATACTATAATTAATGTTAATTTGAACCTTATATTCAACAGGCCCCAGGCACTGCCAGGCCAGGATCAAGAGCTGGTGAATTGGGTGGAGGTGAAGAATGTCAAATGCTACTGCATTTTTGATAACTTAATTCGATGTTTCATGGACACAATTAACCACAAAACACATTGACCAAGTATGTTAAGAATACATTGTGACAGGAAAGGTCATGCCAAACCCTCAGGGAAAATTAGAATTTGATGTTGTTTTGACAAAATTGAATTTCCTTTTGGTAAAAATAATTATTCAAAATCCTAGAAACATATGGTTGGCTGCTAAATGAATCAGAGCGTATTTGTTTGAGTAAAATACTTGATGAAACTTGCTTAAATTTGATGTGATTCATGGTTAGAATGATTGAATTTCAAATTTATTCCTTTGTACATGTAACTATTAATTTGAAGATATCTATTATTTTTGGAATGGCATTAAAAAAATCAAATGCCTCTGTCAACAAAAAGCTTTCAGCTCCCAATGACTTTTTATTTAATAGTGAGTTCAGTTCAGTTTTATTCAGTGGAAATTCTATAATCACAAGGTAAATTGTTTGGTCTGAGCCTTCTAATTTAGCGATCTTGTGATCAAAGCTGTATTTTTTTTCTTTGTTTTAGCTTTGAATGCACAGATAAGAGTAGCAGAGAGACCAATGACAAAGCAAGGCTTAACTGGAATGAAGACTTCAGCTGGCAGAGGTTAGATTTAATTTAACACTCAAGATATATGGAGCAACAATTTAATACAAAGTAAATCAGCAATTAAATATTCAAATGTCATTTCATAAGATGAATGTAAGTTCAGATCATTCAAAAACTACACTTGCTTTACTGTAAATGCATGTAGTTTATTGCTTTTGTTTAAGTTGCTGCTGTGTTTATATTAAGCAATGTGTTTCTCTTTGCTTGAAAATCTTATGATGGTTGTTTTTTTCATCAAGGTCCACAGAGGGCAATTTATGACAAGTCTTTCTACATGGGGCAACTGAGGTAACTAGGTGTTATTGAAATATCATACTTTCTAGCAGTCTGGACAATGACATAATAAAGATAAGAGAAAAACTCCTAGATTATAAGGAGTATGCATTTGAAGAGTTTGTCACCCCAGTTAGTGAAAAGATTAGTTTATAGTGTGCTTGTTTTCAAGGTTATAATTATACAGAGTTGTAATAGCCATTAGACAAATAAATTTCAAATGTTTGTTTAAATTTAAGTATATTTAGCATCCAAATCAATGTCAGTATCTGAGCAAATACCCACCTACCCCTCCCTTAACCCAACATTAGCCCCTATTGTTTTATCAGGCAACTGTTGTTGGGTTAAGGGAGGGGTGGGAGGGGTACATGTTGGTGTGCAGTTATTTAGGTACTGACATTGATCCTAGCACCCCTAACATCAATTTAAAAGAGATGTAAAAAAAATTATTTTTCTCTTAAACATTGCAATAGGTTAAACAACCAAATCATATGACTAGAATGTTATTTAATTTTTTGCTTTTTTGTTTGTCTCAGGGCAAAAATTACAGAGCTTGCAGCAGAGATAGCAAAAATGCAAAAAGAGGTTGACCAGTTCAACCAAGAGAATGCAACATTTCTAACTTATGAAAAACGGTATGATGGGTTTTCTTTTCTTAATATATTTTAATTTCTGCAGTATACTTACTATCATTATAATCTCACAGCTTTTTTACCCTTTACACCCTAACATTAGTGTGCATTTTCTCCAAACTTTTCTTTATGCATTTCTAAAGGTACTAGTGAGGAGAATTTGTTGAACAATCAAGAGCTTCTTTAGTTTGTGATCATTTCCTTTATTCTCATGACCTTAATGTGTGAGTCCAGCATGATATTGTAAGAAAAAATTAGATGCCACCCTCTCTTAGTGGTTAAAGGGTTATGGCAAATAGTGTAAAGCTGCATGTCCTTTAATTTGTAAAAATGACGTGATGATGTGCTAGAATTTGTGTTTTGCCTGAATTCAAATTTCATGTTTTCCACATGTAAATTTAGAATAATTGTAATTAAAATTGTTGATAATGCAAGAAAGACTAGATGTACTGGAAATGTTTGGGATGTCTGCATTCATTTTCAATATATACGAAGAGGAATTGATAAAATTAAGGTTCTCTTTTTCACATTCCAGAGCTGAAGGTTTAGCCACAGAAATCAAAGAACTCCAAGGACAATTAGCTGATTATAACACGGTAATAACACAAAATTGATACAATGTTCATCAAGCTGTTAAAATAGACAACGCTAATTCTAGGTAGTTGAGTAAATACAGTTGTAAACGGAATGAGTGCTCTCTCATCTTTTCTATTTTAAATTTGTAACAGCTGTTGGACAAAATTAACACAGACACAGAAATGGATGACATTGTTCAAGACTTCAATGCAGTGAGTTTTTCTTGTTAATCCCAGTTAAATAATATCAGTGTGTGTTGTACATGTATGACTTCCTTATGGCCAAGGCTGCAGATGAACATTGATTGTAATATTTTTTCTACTTAAGCTTAAAATTCAGAATGAGCGGGAACAGAATTCCATTGATGAATTATTCACTCAGAGAAGAGAGTAAGTAAACTCTTATTATTGTGGTAAGTTACTTGTCACATAAAGATATTGACTGTCAACAAAAACTGAGATGACTGTATATTGTTCTTACCACTGTCAGCACTGCATGCTGCAACCAGTCTCATGGCAATAGATAGTAGAATAAAATGTTTGCAACTAAATTTGCCATGTAAGTCTCTAATGTGGAGGACTGTGTTTGGTAGTTAGGTGAGAAAATTACTTTTTTTAAATTACTTTTTTTAAATTACTTTTTTTAAATTACTTTTTTTAATGAAATTAGAAGATCCTCGCAGCTAAGAACACTACTGAAACTAGTAGTTGTAAGTAGTACTAGTTTCAGTAGTGTTCTTAGCTGCGAGGATCTTCTAATTTCATCTTTCCACCGCAGTGCAAATATGTGAATTTTCATATATCTAAATCTTCATACTTTTTTTAAATTACTTTTTTTAAATAACTTTTTAGTGTAGTGTATACACTATATCCAAACACATGTTCACTTACTCATCTAATCATTTACTAATCAAGTTACATATATTGTAATACCATAAAGACTATAACATCATGGTAATGCTGCCTGTACATTAACTGCATGTCAGATGTTGATTAGTTCTTATTTCCTTCTTCTATGCAAAGAGCAGCAGATAAAGCAACTAACTCAACTAATTGTTCAATAACTCCTCTAATCATTCACTAATCAAGTTACATACACCATATAATACCATGAATACTCTAACATCACAGTAATGCAGCCAGTTCATTGACTGTGTGTGATGTTGATAATGTTTCTTCATTCTTTTTTCTCAGCCAAGAGTAGCAGATAAAGCAACTGACTCAACTAATTGGTTCACTAACTCTACCAATCATTCACTAATCAAGTTACATAAATTCCCCTTACACTATAAAGACTCAAACGTCACAATAATGCAGCCTGTACATTAACTACATGTGGTATTGATTGTTTCTTTATTCTTTTTTCTCAGTAAAGAGCAGCAGATAAAACAACTGGAGCTTGAACTTGACCAGGAACGGAGAATGGCTGAGAGCCTGGTGGAAGACATGGTAAAACTAAGAATTCAGTTCAAATTTTGCACAAAAACTTAGATTATTCATTGAACTGGCTGTTACTTTATGAAATGATTAATACTGATATTTTAAAAAAATTCAATACACATGTACTTAAAGGAACAAGGGTACTGTAGTGGAACTGCTGGGAACCTGAAAGCCAGGCCCTCTTTGTATTGGCAATAACATGATTTTGATTGCAATGTGGTGTTAATAGGCTCACATAAATTTTTTAATTATGTCTATTCTCCTGACCTTTTTGCTTGGTAATATTTTGATTATGTTAAAAGAAGTGATCATCAGGGTTTTTGAGCTAGAAAAGAGATGGCAACTTTTTTTTCCTAATATTTTACCTTGTATGACCTTACGTTTTGACCATCTGCACTGCTTAAACATCAGGAAGCTACTACAATTCTAGAACAAATTTATGAAAATACAAGCTCTATTACTTTAATCTAATATTTGAAAGATGTCAGCATATGAGTTAACTTTCTAAATACTTTTAACTAATAAAACTGTTGCTTCTGTTGTCCTTGTTTTTTATAGTGTTTTGAAAGACTAATTCTTTTCCTTTTGTGATATTTCCCTGCAGCCTCCTGATCAGAGAGCAAAGTATGCTAAGTTGAAAAATGTCAACAATTCTCTGCAGACAGTGAGTATTAATTTTGATATGATTTTATTTTTCTCTCCAAGACAACAGTTTTATTTGGGTAATTGTGAAGAACAGCTGCCTGAAAAAACCTGTTGGCCAACAGATGGGCTTAAAACTGTTAGTTGACTGATGGCTGACTGTTGGCCATCACTCAGCCGATGTTTGGCCAACAGTCAGTTGATAGTTGGGTGACAGGTTCATTCAGGGAGTTATTCTTCACAATTAACTTTAATTTTTGGAAACATTTTTGTAGCAACACACCTTTTCCTGACTTATCCTGGGTAAAACTTGCACAAATACATGTAGATAACAAGTCTGTTATGAAGATTACATGCAGGTAAATACAGTACATGGCTAGATTACTGCACAAAGTGGCAGAGGTACAGCAGTGAACAGCACAGAGTGTGTGTAAATAGATAAGGAAATATGACACATTTTTAGTTAATTTGTAGAATAAGGAGTTCCTTTGTTATAGCTGAAGCATTCAAGCTTCATGTAATTTGTATGCTTCTGATTGTTGTAACACTAGTTTTATGACATAGAATATTATCTTGCCTCACTTGACAGGAACTTGAACAGAAACAGCAGGACCTGGATGCTCTCACAACTCGCATTCAGAATCTTGAAGATGTAAGCACTTTAAGTATAGTACATGAAATGAGTTTGTACAGGTCTGTGTAGAGTGCAATGCAACTTTACACGTTTGAAATACCAGTAATAATTGTTATCTTATAACTAGGCA
Source organism: Pocillopora verrucosa (assembly GCF_036669915.1). Taxonomy (NCBI): domain Eukaryota; kingdom Metazoa; phylum Cnidaria; class Anthozoa; order Scleractinia; family Pocilloporidae; genus Pocillopora; species Pocillopora verrucosa. The sequence continues at coordinate 15,370,011 of NC_089323.1, read as the reverse complement.
CCTACTGAGTCACAGAGTCATGAATTTGACTGCACAGCATTGCTACAGGTTTAACTGTTATATTAATTGTGTTTGTTTAATATATTAACAGGAGGTATCCAGTTCTCCAGTTAAACAAGAAGCAGGTATAACTTATAGTCCTCTTAAAATGTTTGTACTTTAACCTTTGACTTCAAGAAGTGAGGATTATTGAATGTTCATCACTTGAAATTTTGAGGGAAGATAGAATCAAAACTGAATGAAGACAGTGGCATATATGGTTTTGATATGGAATCAACAGCCCATACTAAAGCCATATACTACCCATATATGGGCCATAGTTTATGCCATACCATTTCCATACTTGGACCATATATGGCCCATATCACTGGGTTTGGTAAGGGAAATTTCGTTTTTTTTTTTTCTTTTTTTAAATTTTCCCTCGAATTTCAAGTTGCTAACCTGGAAAGTTACTGTAACAATAGTCAAGGTTACCAGCCAGAGGGTGTTATTATCTGATGATAAATACAGCTGTGTAACACAGCAACATGTCTAAGGAGACCATTTGTGTCTCATCTCTACTTACAGTGACATTATACGAAAAATTGAACGAACTGGGAGAGAAGAAACAAAGTTTGCTTGATGAGATGGAGAAAGAGAACAAAGGAACTCCTGCTGAAGAAAGAGAGAGACTCTTGAAACAGGTAAATCTCACGGCGACAGTTTGAGAATAGGAGAAATCCGCTATTGGTTGTTCACATTGTTTTTGAATTAGTCAAGTGACTAATCTGCTCAGGCTATTTGATTTTACCCTTATCGTTGACGGTGGATAATGAACATAGTGGTTTTAAAAAAGTCCTCTCAGACGTGCTTTGTTAGTGAGGTCGTACAACATGTATAAAAGAATACCTTGATGACTGCTTTTTTAAGATCCGTTTAACTCACTTGAAACCTGAGTTTGATCCAGCTGTATGGGACCGATACTTGATATGGTTTTGCCAGAGAGTTTGACCTGTTTAACTCTACAAAAATAATATTAAATTTGTCCGTGTTTAATTTAGTTTTAAGTGACGATGAAAGTATCTTTTTTTTTCTGTACAGGTGAAAGAAGACAATCAGGAGATTGCAGGCATGGAGCGAAAGTAAGGCTTTTCAAAGTTTGTATGTATGTTTTTAGTGTTTGCCTTTTTTGTTTCTTTTATATATTTTTTTAAATGCATTTTTTGGTGCTATGGTAGTGTGCAGCTTTTGCCAAGTTTAATTGTGAGGCTCCATCCTCTTTCATTCCTACCACAGCTTTTTGCGCAAGCTAGCAAAAAAAGTTTGTCAGAAAGACTGTTAGCATGCTCTGTAGTTCGTCATCTGAGCTCTCTGCTAAAAGTCGTTTCATACTCTGACTGCAGGACCTCTGAACTCCGAGAGAAAATTGAAGCAGCAAACGGTGAAATTCAACAGCTGGATATGGATCTTGAAGAACATCAAGGTTAGACATTTGCAATACATGTATACAAATAACTGTAACGTAAGTGGCCTGTGACATACAGCTGTAGCGAGTGCTTGCGTAAAGACAACCTGAATCTCGACGGGGTGCGTGGGAAAGGGAGAAAACGTGCGCGTAATAGATGGGAAAAATTCGTCTCGCGCGTTTCCCTCTTTCCACGTGCGCTTGCTATTCAGGTTAGTGAGTGTATAGTACATTATCATGCATGGAAGCGAACGCGGGTTTTCTTTGCTTCTTTCTTTGTTGTAGTCGTAAATGTTTCTTTATTGTGGTGGTTTGTAAGGTTGAATTTCACAGCACAGTAGTGCAGTAGTTTCAGGTAAGATGGAAACGGGAGAATATTTAAACTCAAATTACAGGTGAACTTAACTTAAACCTCTGTGGATTTCAGGTGAACGAAATGTGAAGTACAAAGAGTTGAAAAAGCGGGAAGAAACGATGGACGGTATGTACAAGAGTAGCGACAGTGTTCGATTGAGCGGAGGCAGTGTAGCCAAGTTGTTAGGGCGCTGGTCCCGTAATCTGGTGGTCCCAGGCTCATGCTCTCCTCCCTGCTGCTCACTGGATTTGATCTCAGTTGCCCCTCAGCTGGCTGCACTTTGTTTTTGACCGTCTGCCTCCTGTCAGTTGTGATTTTTAAACACTTAATGTTTATGATTATTTACAATGTTTATTTCCAATTTGTTTGTGACACAAGTTTATCAGTTTGTACCTGTTTAGTGTTACCCTTTGTAAATATTCTTCCTATTATTGAAACTATCGTTGTTATTACTATTTATATAATAATTATTTATATTATTATTATTATTATTATTATTATTATTATCAAACGTAACGAAAGATAGCGTGGTTAGTAAGCCTCTTCGGATGGAGTATCACAACTGGTAGAAATATTAAGACTTGAAATTGCCGACCTGAAACTTGATCGATAACATGTGTAGTATACCTGTGTTGTAATGTTCATTCTTCTCTGCTTTCTATAGAATTTTTGGAAACGTTTGAGGAAGTTAAGGCCAATGAACAGGTTAGTTCACCAGCGTACTCTATCAGTTAACCCTGCAACTCCCATGAGTGACCAAGACGGAATTTCTCCTTACAATATCAATACAACATCTAGCAGATAAGTCATGAGAATAAAGAAAAATGTCAATTAGGGAATTATCAGTGGATCCAATACCAAATTCCTAGAACTAACCTCATAAGAACCGTATAGCAGACAGTGAGGAGAATTACTAATGGATCTTGGAAGTAAAAGGATCAAAGGTTGAATGTCTCGGACAATCTCACTTGGTACCAAGAGGAGTGGGGTGGGGGTTGCCACTCGCTCCTCCCTTGTACGTCTAAGGGTTGTTTTCGCACAGGTGTTCCTTGTTATTGTTTACTTTGATGTGATTTTGTGACTTTTGCGATTTTCAACAGACGAGGAAGCAGCAGTTGGAAAACAATATTGTGAACGTCTTGGAGCATATGAGCAGGGTTTGTTCGTCTCTCTATTCTCAATCAATTTTTTTTTAGATAAAAAGTTGAAAAAAAAACGCACAGGTCTCATGAGATATATTTGTTTACTGTTTTATCTTTCGTCATCAGGGAATGGCACGTACAAAGCACTTACCCAGTCCGGCAGAACTTCAACGAATGAAGGTACTCTTCAGATTTTCTTGCATTAGAGACGCGACTTTCAAATGAGTGTCGAAGGCAATTTAGTATTTTGTTGCATTCGTATTGTCTTACTCTGAGATTGATGTAGAAAACTCGCGCTACTTTCTCTAGCAATCAGGTACAGAACGTAGGATAATCACGAACTTGGCCACTCGCGCTTGCCGCATTATGAGATTAGTTTGTTTTGACCTCTCCTTGGTTTCTTGAGAAATTTCCTTTGGTCTGATTAACCGTTTTGATTACCCTGGTGTTAAGACAATCAATCGAAACTTCCTCTGTTTATTTTTTTGATCTTCAACCATTACATTCTTAACCCTTAACTCTTCCGAGACCATCTCTCTATACTTTCACCGCTTAAAATGTAAATTCCTCCTCCTCGTATTATCAGGGTTCGTACAGGTCCTGAAAAACCTGTTTTGACATTTTCAAGGACTGGAAAGTCCTGGAAAAAAGACTATAGGTTCTGGAGAGTCCTGAAAATTTTCCTGAATTAGGCAATAAAGCTTTTAAAATTTACGTTATAATAATTTATAATATTATTATAATATTATTATATTATAATATTTATAAAGACAGTAAGGAGAATTGATTTTGAAATCATGGGAATGAAAGGGTTTAAGTTTAAATTTGGAGCCCTGGAAAAATCAATCTAAGTCCTGGGAAAGTCCTTGAATTTGTTTCTGAAAAAAGGTACGAATCCTCTAGTATACATATTCCTTTTCACCTTCCGCATCTTCTACTTTTCAATCCCTTTCTTTCCCACCCCTATATCAGCCCTCATCTGTCCGTTCTATCCTGTCATTCTCCCTCGCCAACCTTTCTCTCTCTTTTTTTGCCATTTTCTTATCTAAAACTTCATTTCATATGAGTGCTTGATTCCAAGAAACTGACTTTGCCAGTTCCGTCAGAAGAAGTCTAAGATTCTGTATATACCATCTAGCTAACGCTGTGTTTTTCCTTTCGGGCAGGATGATCTAAACTTTAAAGAAACAGAAATGCATAAGTCCCAGTCTACGGCGACCAGTTTAGGTTCAGGTAAGGGCTGGAACGCACAAAACCTGCAAACGTCGTTTATTTGTTGGCCCAAATATGACCTGTAACGTGGTAGTCTTTGGTTTAGTTATAGTTTGTTTCTTGTGTTTTTATTTTCAATTTTTTTTCTAGAGCACACCCGTCTTCAAATGGATCTGGAGAAAGTTGAACAGGTGAGGAGAAATAGAAAGTACTAGTAGAGGTACTCTAATAGTAGGACACTACATTTCAATTACTGCATTCATGTGACGGTTGTTCTTAAATAATTTGAGGTGATTTTTTTCTTTGTATTCAACAGCTCGAGACAAAAATAACGACAGAACTTGAATCACTGAAAGAAAGAATCCAGACAATGACGCAGGTGATAATTTTACTGTTTTTTTAACGACAATGTTTTGAATTATAATTTCATAGCCCATGCCATCCAAATATTAAACGGGTTTTTGTGTCTTTCATTCATTTAATTTATTCATTCATGAAATCGTTCATTGTTGCATCTTAGTACCTCTAACATCCATCTAGTTAAGCACAGATGTAATTCATCGATCCGTCCATTTAATAATTTGTATTACAGTTCGTTCATTTGATCCGTCGTGTCTTCATTAGTCCTTTTCCTGCCGTTTTGTGTTTCTGTTACTTCGTTCCATCCTTTCTCTGTTCAGCCAATCCGTCATCTACATCCTTATATGCCTTGTTTGCCTTTAGGAACTCGAAACATTTAGCGATCTGGATGCCCTGAGAGACCAGTCAGAGGAGAAAAAAACGGTAACTGAGCTTTCCATACCTTCAGCTGTGACTTAACTTAAATGCTTGGGCTTAACAATATTTCAACGAAAAGCCGGAATGGCTTACTCCGTGTCGCTAATAACAAACGCTGATAAAAAAAGTTCACCTTATTCATTTAAATAAACAAATATTGTTACTTTTTGTCTTGTCGATAGCGTTTGTATGGAGAAAAGAAGACACTGTCCGCAAGGAAAGAAACATTTAAAAAGCGTAAGTTGAGTCAATCTATCATGCGTTTTCTTGTATATTCTTCCGTTATTCATTCTCTGCATTTTTTTAGGTTGTTCTCTGTTTAATTATTTATCGGTTGATGTTTTAATCTTGTATTTTTTTCTTTTCATTCGTGTCGATGTTCACAAGCATGTTCTTTCGTTTGGTCGTTATTAACTCAGTTGATAATATTAAATAAGGAATATATTCCTTTGTTTATGCGTTTGTACATATATCTTATCATTCGTGTGTTTGCGATCTCCTTTCATCGTTGTTAATGTGTTGATCTTTCGTCATTTTATTTCCCTTTTTTCACATTTTTGTCCGTCTATTTATGTGTTTGTTTGCTCGTTTTTCCTTAGACCGTTCATTTGGTACAAATTTTAGTGCCTATTATCGAATCAATGCAGCATAATTCCATTCTTTTTTTTTTTGTTTTTTTAGACGTTCAGAGGCTGTCTTCACTTTATGATGCTACGAAAAGTAAACTGATGGAAAACGAGACACATTCTCAGGTACTACTTGTCACAAACGCAACCAACATTTCATCTTCATCGTCGATATCGTAGTAAACACCTTGAGTACTTTTGTGTTGTGCACGCTCTGATCGCTGTCTTCTAATTTCGTTGCAGCTTGGAAACTTAGAAAGAAAATGGCAACACCATGAACAAAACAACTTTGTCATGAAGGAGTGTATCCTTTTGAACTGAATAGAATGAAAACAATATATTGTGGATGGTGGAATCGTCCGGTTCTATAGAATTCACACTGTAATCTTTCAATTTAACACCTATGGGTAAGCTCAAGTGTGGGGCCATATAATGGAAGCTAGTCTGAAAGCAACTGAAAGGAAGTTTTCGATTAAGTGCTTTTATTTAACCTAAATACTAAAATTTCTTACTTCAAGGGATGCCCTGGACATATGAGAAATAGGTGACTTTAATTACGTGCACTGCGACATTTCCTTGACTTTACTCAGTTATTGCTACAAAGAGCATGGAGAGCGACTATCGGCCTCTGAAGCAAAATGTGTCTGAACAACTGGAGGACATCAACAAACTGCTGATCCAGTCTCTTGGAAAATAACCTCTAACCTCTCACCCTGATATTTATTATAAATTGTGGATTGTCTACAGAGTAATTACGTGTTTACTTTGGTTTTACTTTTACTGATATTTCTTGATGGTATCAAAAACCACCTACTGTGCCCTTTAGCAAATCAGAGTACATATTCGGGTCAGTCTAACCAATCAGGAGCAACCAACGAGGTCCTGTGTTTTCCCGCTCTTGGCGGTGTGAGTGGATTGTTTTCCCGCGCGAAATCCACTTAACTCGTTCAATCTGGACGGTGGTTTGTTTAGCCTGATAACGAATCAAGGATTCCTTTCTTCTTATTCACAGACAAATTTTTAGTTTGTTTATTCCGTTATTCAACTTACCTGTGAAAAATCACAATATAAGTAGTGAGGGAATGATCTAATCCGTGGGTGGTTTTGATCGAATGAGTTCATATACTGCAACCTGTGCATACAATTTTTGGTGGAAAAAAACTAGGAGACCCATTCTTCTTCGCTTCTGGTTCTCTGGATGTCACGCAAATTAACTAAAATCGATCCAAGATGATTACTAAACTAATTGAGGCAAGTCAGAGAGGATAAATTGTGTCAATATTTTTTTTTGTCAAATGTACGGTGGGTCCGCATAAGGGGATATGGGTGACAACTGCACTACGCATTACCCTTGAAAGTCAAGCACTTTATTTTCATTGTGGAGCAGCTTACTCACTACTTACTGCGGTCTCATCACACTACAATCTACCAAGACTTATCAATTAATCGTGAACAATTATCATGTCTCTCGCATTTACTCGTTATAAAAGGAAAATACGTGTCCTTTGTTTATATGAATGTGTCTTGTCTATGCAACATAAATGGTTTACAGAAAACTGATTGTTTTCTGCAAGAAATCTCTTGAGTTGATGAGGACTTAAAGATCAAAAAAGACATTGCCAAGTCTCCAAACTAGAAAAGTATGAAAGTTTATGGCAATCTGAAGTTTCACAATGATGTGGAACAAAAAGGAAGAAAGTTATAACTATGAGCAGTAGTGAAATTGAATTTGCAGCGACTTTCTTAACTTTGCGCATGCTCCTTTACATTCCTTGAAGAATCTTGCTATTGCTAAGTCTGTGTGCTACTTATACAAGACTGTATTTTATAACTGTAACAATTTAAACATGCAAGACTATGTTTTGCTGTCGAATAGCTGTAGTGAAATCACACACGTGATATCGAATGACCGAGACGTGCAAGATGTCTCGTTGTTTTGTCCCTTGTCCACTGACTACGAAACAATTTTGAAGATTTCTTAAGTTTAAACACTCGCGAGAAAAACTTTTAACTGTCTACTTGAAGTAAATTAAAGGGGAATGTATGGAAGCCAACTCAGTCAGTCATCATCATCATCGTCGTCGTCGTCGTCGTCGCCGTCGTCGTCGTCGCCGTCGTCGTCGCCGTCGTCGTCGTCGTCGTCGTCGTCGTCGTCGTCGTCATCATCACCATCATCATCATCATCATCATCATCATCAGACAACTCAAATATAGGGACACGAACCGCAGCATGTTGGCTTAACTGAAGGCGGCTGGAGGCTCTGGCGCCAAACATTAGGCTATATAAGCCAGCGGTGTCGGCTAGGGAGGCGCGGAAGATAGTTGGCATGACAGCTGGATCGTTAATGACGCCAAAGCCGATGGGCTCTTCCTCGATAGAGTGCGATTTCTCAAGTACTCCTTTAGAGAGCTTCATTACACATCCGGTGAATGTGTTCTCATTTTCAGTTGAGTACCTTTCCACTGGTATGGATGTCTTCTCAATCCACTTGTCTTCTGTAGAGTCGTAACATTCAACTGACAGCAATCTATCCCTATTATTCTTGGTGCCACCCAGTACATAGCATTTTCCACTCAGACACACCATGCTGCCATACACACGCCAAGTGTTTAGGCTTCCAATAAAGTGCCATTCGTTTGTAGAAACATTGTACATCTCGCATTTTTTTGACACTTTATTCTTTTCGTTTAAGCCTCCAGCGACAAAAATCTTTCCTTCACTTGCCACTCCAAAGGCACCACCTCTTCCTTGTTGCATATCAGCGATCTCTTCCCATTGGCTTTCCGCAATGCTGAATCTCTCTGCTTTAGAGACATAACTAGTATTGCCAGGGGCCGATCCACCTAAAAGGTATAAATAGCTGCCACCTGCGATAACACAGCAACTGTTCCTGCAGCCTTGGGGCGATTCCACAACTGTTTGCCATGTACAACGCTGCACATTGTACCTCTTGATAGTAGACTTTCCGTTAACGGGTTTGTTAACTTCAATGGCGTACATATCCCCTTTGACAACAGTCACAATGGCGTTATCTGCTGATACGTTCATCAGATCCGACTTTGACCAGCCATTAAACACGGGATCATACTTCTCTGCCTTGCTGAACTCCTTAAATGTGTACAGCTGATCACGAAATGTTAGCATTTGTGTTTTCTGGCTTCTCTCGGTAGACCCATCTGGCAGCCGCTTCCATTGGTTTTCTTCAGGAAGATAACAAAAAGTGAACCTGCCACCACATGCTAAAATAACACGTGTTTCCAGACCTTTCCTTGGTGACTGCGGGAGATCATCTTCACTCGCAAAAGTAGCCATCTTTACAATAGCATCCATGACCAGCTTCACACAAGCCAAATTCTCACGAACTAGTTCGTTTGTTATGACATCCTCCAAACAGTCACGCGAAAGGAAATTCAGCCGAACGTGACGAAACAACTCCTCAAATGCTGCTTTTCGCTCGCTCTTGCTGTGTTCAACCCATTTAAGTATAATCTTGAAGACGCCGGCTTCCGCTTCCACAGCAATCTCGTCACTTGAAATCCACACCGCCACTTCCTTGGCTTCCAAGCTCAAAAACTCATCCATTTCTCCTACTGATGCGAAATTTTCGTGGACGAATTTCCTGCTGTTGCGGATTAGCTCGACACAGTCATATTTCTCAGCGAAATAAAAGGTCGAGATGCAATTTGTATTACACATTTCTCCTTGTAGAAATCGACCAGAAACAGTTTTCAAGCTCGGTATGATCAGATAGTTTCCTGCGGCGATCAGTTCCTTAGCGTTCTCTTGAGTCACCTCCACAGTTCCAGTGTAGATGAATTCCAAAACATCTTCCATCACAGCTGCTGAGATCTCCTCAAACGGAACAATCCCTTCTCGATTCTCCTTCATGTCGCTCTGAAGAAGCTTACAAAAGAACGGACTTGCGGCGGAAAGAACATTTCTGTGAGCTTTAAACTCTCTGTCGTCGTTCGTCACCAAAGTAATGTCGCACAAGTAATCTTGTTTTCGCTGAATGTTGAGGCGTTTCATCAATTCCACACAGAAAGAAGTTTGCCCAACAGCTGACATTGGCTGTAAGTCTTCCATCTTTTACCGAATGCTATTATTATCGAGGAGAGACTCTCCAATATTTGTGGTGATGTGGAATACTAAGGAAAGATATCGAAAGCGGAAGTTGTGTAACTCGTTCCCAAGCCTCCTCCTCCAGACTACAAATTCTCCGAGAGACTCTGGGGATGAGTAGAAAAACCAGCTTGTTGGTAACTTATATAGAGTTGGATATAGTTTCAAGGTGCAGTCAAGTTTTCTTTTTCACATTTTCAATCGCATCTTTCTCTGAACTTGTAAACACTCCTCACAACATTGCCGTCAACCTTTTTTTATTTTGTAACTTCGAATATCTCAAATTAAAAATATTATGACCAAAGCTAACCACATTGAATAAAAAGGAAAATCCTTCCTAATCTAAAAGCAATGTATCTTGAGCGGAAAAATCTGAAAAATCTGTTACTTCGATATCTTGATGAAGGATTTCATTTTAGCCAAAATTATTTGGATAATTTTACAATTTGATGTAAAACACGATCTTAAAGTTCTTATTAAAAGTTCAACTTACATAGGGTTTGTCAACCTCGCTTTGTTCTCCTATTGTTTTTCTTTAGTTGTGAAAGAAGGAAATTATCATGCAATAATGTAATCTCGAATAGTGTAGTTGGTTGTGTGCACCTACCCCTCCCCTCCCCTCCCCTCCCCTAACCCAACATTAACCCTAACTTGCTATCAGTTGACTGTTGTTGGGTTAGGGGACGGCTAGGTGGGCAGTTGCTCAGACACTGACATTGATCAATGCCATAAAACCATTGTTCTTCTTCTCCGTGGTCAGCCAAACGATTCCTTCCCCCAAATCTTTGCTCCCACTATTAATTCTCCCCAATTATTACATCTAATTCTATTGTATGAAGTGGAAAGAAACTACTCCAATACTGGCAAGTCAGTATTGTTTCAAGCAAAACTCGGCTTATGAAAGATGCAAGAGCCACTTCAAGTCACGTGTTCATCAGCACTCAGACTCGGTGAAAGAGTGGAGCGAATCATAGAGGACCGGTCATTATTTATCGCTCAGGGGAGGGTTGGGGCGTTGTTAAGTGGATTTTGGTTGTGTCACAATAATTTTAGCTAATGCTCCCATAAGGCTCTTAAATATTTTCATGACACACCCACCCCCCCCTTCCCCCCCCCCTTCCCCCTTACCCTCATTGGAAGTGATGAAACGGCTCAACATATAACGAAAACAAGGCCACTTTTGCGACGTAACTTTGATTACAAAAGATGATCAAGAGTTTAAGGCTCACAGAAATATCCTTTCCGCAGCGAGTCCGTTCTTTCGCAAGCTTCCTCAGAGCGATATGAAAGAAAATCGAGAAGGGATCGTTCGGTTCGAGGAGAGCTTCTAAACGACAGCAAGAGTTTTATTCATGAGAACTTCGCATCTGTAGCAGACAGGGATGAATTCCTAAGTTTGGAAGCCAAAGAGGTGGAGAGGTGGATTTCAAGTGATGAGATTGTTGTTAAAACGGAAGCCGATGTTTTCCAGATTGCTCAAAAGTGGGTTGAACATAACAAGAGTGAGCGTAAAGCAGCCTTTGAAGAGCTGCTTCGTCACGTTCGACTGGTTTTCGTATCGCGTGATTGTTGATTCCCTATGCTTTCCTCCAGCGACGAAGATTTTGTCTTCGGTGGCTTCACCAAAAGCGTCGTCTCTTTCTTCGAGCATGTCCGCGATTTCCTCCCATTTCTTATCTACAGTGTCATATCTCTCAGCTTTCACAACATATTTTCTACTTTCTGGCGGCTCATCAAAAACATAAAGATAACTGCCGGCAGAAACAACACAGTTTTGCTTTGTACAAACTTCATTGGTTAAAGAAGTGTCTTCCATGCGCACCGCTCCACATTGTATATTTTGACAATGGTTTGTTGCTCAGAAGTGTTAATCTCAAGTGCATACATTTCTCCTCTAACTATAGCCACCCTAGAAACGTTTTCACGCAATTCCAACTCAGACCAGACATTAAAAACTGGATCATACCTCTCTACGCTGCCAACTCTGAAAAATCTAAACAACTTATCCCGGTGTCTTGTCATTTGGGTGTGCCCCCTGGTAATTAATGGGGAATACCACTCGGGACCTAACTTCAGATATTCCTCAGTTTTAGCTGGGGCGTATTCGATTATGTGATGCGTTTAGACCACTCGATCGAACTCGAGGACGAACAAAAATATTTGAAGGATTATTTTCATCCAGTCGGAATGTAAAGGAACACAGCTAGTCCTTCTTCCTTAACTTTTAACGATATAAGTGCAGATTGAAGAACAGCACAACCCTGGAAATGACGAGAAAAACTGAAAACAGAAATTCAGATAACAGACTATTTAATAAAGCTGATAATAAATGATTGAAAATGTTCTTCGTGACATATTTCTATTTCGAGTTCTTATCGGATCTATTAAGTATTTCTACCAGCTCGTCGTCCCATTCTGTTTTGCAGTAATTGAACAGAAGTGACCAAAAATTGTTTTCATGTCGGAAATCTCATTTGAATTACAAATCATTTTCAAAATTAATATTCATATATTAGCTCAGTTCTTGCACGTGGAAAGAGCTTACGAACTACAAGTCTTCCTCAGCGACTCTGAGGCCAGGAAACATGTTATTTGAACCCCATTAGCTTGGATGTCGCTTGCGTCGCCAGTCTGTTATGTGTTTCTTCGAGAATGTTGTTCACTTGTTCACGTTCGACGTCAAGGATTGATGGCCGTCACTTTGTCATTTTCAACTTTCTCAAGGAGAGTAACTTATGCACAAATACATTTTTCTCAGAAATATCGTAGTCTTTTATCTCTTTGTCGCCCTTGAAAATCAAATTTAAGAGTTCACAGTCAAAGGAAGAGCAGGTTACGCACAGTAGAAATATGTCAAATACTCACAGAGAAACGTCCTTAATTTATAGGCCTAAATATGACCTGTAACGTGATAGTCTTTGGTTTAATTATAGTATGTTTCTTGCGTTTTTAATCTTCATTTTTTTTCTCTAGAGCACACCCGTCTTCAAATGTATCTGGAGAAAGTTGAACAGGCCAGGAGAAATATAAGGTACATGTATTTTCTCTGCCATGGTTCCGAGTTCTTACATTACCTAATTGCCCCTTCCCCCTCCCCCCCACCCAAACTTTCAGAGGCTGTCTTCACTTTATGATGCTTAGAAGAGTAAACTAATGGAAACACTCAAGACACATTCCCAGGTACTACTTGTCACAAATGCAACCAACATTTCATCTTTATCGTCGATACTAAGAATCACCTTTAGTACTTAAGTGTTCATGTTATGATCGCTGTCTTCTAAGTTCGTTGAGGCTTGGAAACCTAGAAAGAAAATGGCAACATCATGAACAAAACAACTTTGTCATGAAGGAGTGTATCATTTTGAACCGAATAAAATGAAAACAACATATCGTGGATGGTGGAATCGTCCGGTTCTACAAAATTCACACTGTAATCTTTAAATTTTAAAACCTATGGGTAAGCTTAAGTGTGGGGCCATATAATGGAAGTTAGTTTGAAACCAAATGAAAGGAATTTTTTTTAATTAAGTGCTTTTATTTAACCGAAACACTTAGGTGTTTTTCTGCAAGCGATGCCCTCGAAATATAAGAGAGAGGTGAATTTTTGACCTAAATTACTTGTTTGCGACATTTCCTTGACTTTACTAAGTTATTGCTACAAAAAGCATGGAGAGCGACTATCGGCCTCTAAAGCAAAATGTGCTGAACAACTGGAGGACATCAACAAACTGCTGATCCAGTCTCTTGGGAAATAACCTCTAACCTCTCACCCTCATACTTATTCTTAATTGTGGTTGTCTTGAAATAATGGTGTTTTTCCATTCTTTTACTGATATTTCTTAATGGTATCAAAAACGATATACTGTGTCTTTTAATGAATCAGAGTACAGATTCGGGTCACTCTAACCAATCAGGAGCAACCAACGAGGTTCTCCGTCCTGTGCTTTCCCGCGCTTGTCGGTACGGGACGATTGTTTTCCCGCGCTTGGCGGCTGGATTGTTTTCCCGCGCGAGATGCACTTAACCCGTTTGGTTTGGACAGTGGTTTGTTTAGGTTGACAACGAACCAAGGATACCTTTCTTCTTATTCACAGACAAATGTTAGTTTGTTTATTCCGTTATTCAACTTACCCGTGAAAAATTACATAACAATTTAGGAAGGAATGATCTAACCCGTTGGTGGTTTGGATCAAATGAGTTCTTATACTGAAACCTGTGCACACAATTTTTGGTGGGGAAAAAAACTAGCTGACCCATTCTCCTTCGCTTCTGGTTCTCAGGATGTCACGAAAAGCAACTTGAATCAAGCCAAACGATTACTAAACTAATTGAGGCAAGTCAGAGAGAGTAAATTTTGTTAGTATTTTTTGTCAAAGGTCAAGTGGGTTCGCTTGAGGGGATGTGGGTGACTATGAGAGAAGCTTCGACAACTGCATAACGTACTACCCTTGAAAGTCACGCCCTTTATTTTCATTGTGGAACAGCTTACTCACTATTTTCTGTCTTATAACACAACAATCAACCAAGGCCTATTAATTAATCGTAAACAATTATCATGTCTCTTGCATTTACTCGTTATAAAGAAAGGAAATTACGCGTCCTTCTTTATATGAATATGTCTTGTCTATACAAGACAAATGGTTTACAGAAAACTGATAGTTTTTTGTAGAAAATCTCTTGAGTTGATGAGGACCTAAAGATCAAAAAAGACATCGCCGAGTCTCCAGACTATAAAACGTATAAAAGTTCATCGCATTCTGAAGTTTCACGGTGATGTTGAACAGAGAGGAAGAAAATTTGAGCTATGAGCAACGGTAAAATTGAATTTGCAGCAGCTTTCTTAACTTTGCGCATGCTCCTTCACATTCACTTGCGAATCCTTTTACTGCTAAATCTGTGTGTTACTTATACAAGACTATTTTATAACCGTAACAGTTTAAAAAATGCTATTTAAACATGCGATATGATGTTTTATTATCGAATAACTTTATTGTGAAATCACGCACGGGATATCGTATGACCAATTGACCAAGACGTGTAAGATGTCTTGTTTTGTCCCTTTTCCACTGACTACGAAACAGTTTGAAGATTTCTTTAGTTTGAAAAGTCGTGAGAAAAACTTTTAACTGTCTCCTTGAAGTAAATTAAGGGGGATTGTATATAATCTAACTCAGTCATTCAGTCATCATCAGACAACTCAAATACAGGAACACGTTGGCCTAACAGACCGACGCCGCCAAGGGTTATGGGAGGTCTGGTAAGTCGGGTAAACTGGCGCGAAAGTCATTGGTGTGGTATGACGTGAGGGCTGGTTCAAGTACTCCTTTAGAGAGCTTCATCACACTTCCGGTGAATGTGTTCTTGCTTCCTGGTGCGTATCCTTCCACCGGTATGGATGCCTTCTCAATCCACTTGTTTTCTGTAGAGTCGTAACATTCAATTGATAATAATCTATCTCTATTGTTCGTAGTGCCACCAAGTACATACAATGTTCCGCTCAGACATACCATGCTGCCATACACACGCCAAGTGTTTAAGCCTCCAATAAACTGCCATTCGTTTGTAGAAACATTGTACATCTCACATTTTTTTGACACCATATTCTTTTCGTTTAAGCCTCCAGCAACAAAAATCTTTCCTTCACTTGCCACTCCAAAGGCACCACCTCTTCCTTGTTGCATGTCAGCGATTTCCTCCCATTGGATTTCCGCAATGTTGAATCTCTCAGCTTTAGAGACATAACTAGCATTGCCAGGGGTCGACCCACCTAAAAGGTACAGATAGCTGCCACCTGCGATAACACAGCAACTGTTCCTGCAGCCTTGAGGAGATTCCACAACTGTTTGCCATGTACAAAGCTCCACGTTGTATCTCTTGATAGTAGACTTTCCAAAGGGTCTGTTAACTTCAATGGCGTACATATCCCCTTTGACAACGGTCACAATGGCGCTATCTGCTAATACGTCTATCAGATCCGACGTTGACCAGCGATTAAACACAGGATCATACTTCTCTGACTTGCGGCACTCATCAAAGGTATACAGCTGATCACGAAATGTTACCATTTGTGTTTTCTGGTTTCTCTCGGTTGACCCATCTGGCAGCCGCTTCCACTGGTTTTTTTCAGGGAGATAGTAAAAGGTAAACTTGCCACCACAAGCTAAGATAACACGTGTTTCCAGACCTTTCCTTGGTGACTGCAGAAGGTCATCTTCACTCGTAAAAGTAGCCATCTTTACAGTAGCATCCATGACCAGCTTCACACAAGCCAAATTCTCACGCACCAGCTCGTTTGTCACGACATCCTCCAAAAAGTCACGCGACAAAAAACTCAGTCTGACGTGACGAAACAATTCATCAAATACTGCTTTTCGCTCGGTCTTACCGTGTTCAACCCACTTTAGTATGATCTTGAAGACATCGGCTTCCGCTTTCACAGCAATCTCGTCACTTGAAATCCACACCGCCGCCTCTTTAGCTTCCAAGCTCAAAAACTCATCCATTTCTCCTACGGATGCGAAATTTTCGTGGATGAATTTCCTACTGTTGTGAATGAGCTCGACACAGTCGTATTTCTCAGCGAGGTAAAACGTTGAAATGCAGTTGCAGTTGGACATTTCTGTCTCCAGAAATCGCCCTGAAGCTGTTTTCAAGCTCGGTATGATCAGATAATTCCCTGCTACGATCAGTTCCTCGGCATTCGTCTGTGTTATTTCCACAGTACCAGTGTAGATGAATTCCAGAACATCTTCCATAATAGATCCTGAGATGTCCTCAAATCGAATAATTCCCTCTCGATTCTCCTTCATGTCGCTCTCAAGAAGCTTGCAAAAGAAAGGACTTGCGGCGGAAAGAACATTTCTGTGAGCCTTGAAATCACTGTTGTCGTTCGTCACCAAAGTAACGTCGCACAAATAATCTTCTTTTCGCTGAATGTTGAGGCGCTTCATCAGTTCCACACAGAAAGAAGTTTGCTCAATAGCTGACATCGGTTGTAAGTCTTCCATCTTTTACCGAATTCTATAACTATCGAGGAGAAGTTTTTCCAATAATCGTGGTGATGTGTACTCAGGAAAGATATCGAAAGCGGAAGTTCTCCAACTAGTTCCCAAGCCTCCTCCTTCAGACTTCAAATTCTCCGAGAGACTCTAGGGATGAGTAGGAGAACTAACTTATTGGTGCAGTTAATTTTTCTTTTTCACATTTTCCATCATATCTTCCTCTGGACTTGTAAACACTCTTCACATCATTTCTGTCAACCTTTCTTTATTTTTTCACTTCGATTATCTCAAATTGAAAAAATTATGATCAGACTAACCACATTAAAAAAAGGAAAATCCTTACTAATCTAGAGGCAATATATCTTGAACGGATAAATTCTCCTATTGTTTTTTTTCTTTAGTTGTGAAAGAAGGAAATTATCATGCAATAATGTAATCCCAAATAATGTATTTGGTTGTGCGCATCTACCCCTTCCCTAACCTAAAATCAACCCTAACTTGTTATCAGTTGACTGTTGCTGGGTTTGGGGAAGGGTAGGTGCGCAGTTGCTCAGACACTGACATTAATCCATGCCATGAAACCATTGTTCTTCTCCGTGGTCAGCTGAACGATACCTTTCCCCAAATCTTGGCTCCCCAATATCATTTCTCTCCAATTACAACATCTAATTCTATTGCATACAGTGGAGGGAAACTACTTCAGTTCCGACTAGTCAGTATTGTTTCAAGCAAAACCCGACTTGTGCAAGATACAAGAGCCACTTCAAATCACGTGTACACCAGCATTCTGACTTGGTGAAAAAGAGTGGAGTGAATCATAGAGGACCGGTCATTATTTATCGCTTGGGGGATGGATGGGGGGGGGGGGGGGGTGTTAGGTGGATTTTGTTTGTGTCACGATAATTTTACCTAATGCTCCCATAAGGCTCTTAAGTATTTTCATGACACACCCGCCCACCCCACCCCCCCTCCCTTACCCTCATTGGAAGTTAATTGTCATTCAATTTTCTCCAGTCCTTCCCGTACACCTCTGCAACGACTGATTCCCCCTCCATTTCCCTGAATCCATGTAATCCTCCCAAAATCTTCACCCCCCCTTCCCACCTTCCCCCACTAGGCATTAAAAAAATTATTTTCCTCAAGGCATTCGGGTTTGATGGTAATGGTAACTTTATTCATACACGGTAAATCCTTCAGCAAATATTATAAAATGATACAAGATCAACTAATCATTTCTAACTAAACTAACTAACCTCAACTACTTACTAAAAACTGCTTTATAAGGATGCCGTGTTAAAACTCATTCAAAACTGTGGTGACGTATGTTAAGTTTAAAATCATGTAAAGATGTTGCTGAATGAAGGTCACTAAATAGGCTGTTCCACAACCTGGCTCCGCTTTAAGAGAAACTCTTCTTCAAATAATTGGTGCGGGGCTGAGGAAGAGCCAATTTATATTCAGTATTCCTTGATCGATATGATGTTTTGTCGTTTCGAAACACAAATCTAGAACTCAGATACTCAGGGGTCATCCCATGTAAAGATTTGTACATCATAACAGCAGCTGATTCAAATCTTTGATGTTTGAGTTTACCCCAACCCAGTGCCTGGAACAATTCATCGATATCAGAGTCATTACTGGCACACATCAAATACGGGCTGCACGATCTTGGAGCTTCTGAAGCTTTTCGGAGAGACCACTGCCACAGTTACCCCAAACAACACTACAACAATTAAAATATGGCTGAACTAGGCTATCATATACATTAATTAATATAATAAAGGGTAGAAGATGTCGTATTATATACTACTATATATTATACACACCTAACGCAGAAGTCCTTATTCAACGAAAAACCGTCTAGACACGGAGTATGAAACTGATTTCTCGTACTCGACCGCCATGTTGCATCCGCAAGGATCCTAATCTCTTCTCGGCCAAAATTATCGAGAACATGTATTTTCCTCAGTTAAACATTTGTTTCACCAGAATGATCATATCCAACTTTTCTTGTTTTTCTCGAGGTACACGGGTTCCACTTTTGCAAATTTGCCAAGCAATCCAGGTTTTGTAAACTTTGCGACAATTCTGTGAGTTGGAGCGCAACAATTTATAGACGCGGAAATTCTTGTATATTGTGAAATCGAAACAGATAAAAAAAGCTGTTTCATCTGAAGTAGAAAGGAAAAAACTTCGTTATATGAACGAGTTTGTTTGTTCTGTCTTAATTTTTTTGGCGGCTACAAACTTGACTCAGGCTCGAAGTTGACGGCGTGAAATGGTATAACTCTACTCTCCTAGGCCCTGGTACGCCAAGCAGTGCTATGGTTTTGACTTGAGAAGCATTCAGAGTGAAAGGTGCTTAACATTCAATGATAATTAATGACTTAGAATTCCTATGCTGTAAACATGACTACACATGCTATCTTTAGTGAGAGAGTTTAAAAGTATAAGGTTCAAAGTAAATGGCAAATAGTAAGAAGGGACCTTTGATTTAACCCAGCCTTTCCTTTGCTGAGCTTCTAAATTAAGGTAATAATAAACGAATGCCTGTGCCTGTTGTTTGCTATGAACAACATGATTAGTTCTAAAGCTGTAAAGTGTCGGAAAACTACTGCTTAACAATCAAAAGTTTGACATGGTTTGATGCTACTTAGGTGCTTAACACTCAATTATAATTAACGACTTAGAATTCCTGTGCTGTAAACATGACTACACACGCTATCTTTAGTGAGAGTATAAAGTAAAGTATAAGGTTTAAAGCAAACAGTAACTAGTAAGAGGGGACCTTTGATTTGACCCAGCCTTTCCTTAAGTGAGCTTCCAGATTAAGGAAATAAAAAACGAATGGCTCTGTCTGCTTTCAGCTATGAACAACATGACTAATTCTAAAGCTGTAAAGTGTTTCAGAGACTACTGCTTAACAATCCTAAGTTTGACTTGGTTTGATGCTACTCTGGTTTAAAGATTTAATGAATGTAACCGAGAAGTTACAATTCATAGACCCAACGTTTCGACGCTACTGTCTAGTGCCTTCATCAGGGGTGATCTAAACGCTGCAACAAGAGGTCCTTTTATACGCTCACCAATTAGCTGCGCTTGTTTCTGACGAGGCGTAAATAGGCGTTAGGAAGTAACCCGCCATCATAACGATTTAAAGGAGCGAGGGTGGAGTTGATATGCCAGGCTTCCAAACAAAGGCGCTGGTGGTAACGCCGATTAGTGGTGAAAACTTTAGACTTATCCCACCCAATTTTATGGTTGGTTACGCACGTGTGCTCCGATAAAGCTGAATTTTCTTTTTTGCAAAAGAAGACCGCTTTTTGATGCTCTTTCAAACGTATACCAAACTGACGTTTGGTCTGTCCGATTATAATACTCGTTATCACAGTCATTGCACGTAATAGAATAAATAGCGTCAGTTTGTTGTTCTTTCGTGACAGGACTCTTAGGTTTGGCAAAAATATGCCCCTAAGTCTGAAAAGGTTTTTGAGCAACTTCAGGGTGTTATAGAACTCATCAATAGAATTTTGAATAGCCACAACGTTAAAGTTTGCTCAAAAACCTTTTCCATGAATTGTAACTTCTCGGTTACATTCATTAAATCTTTAAACCAAAGTAGCATCAAACTTTGTCTGATTGTCCACCTGGTTGCCATGTGAACTTTAAGAAATCACAAGTTGTCTAGTAATTCTCTAGAAAGCTTCAGAACAGAGGCGATGAATGTGTTGTTATTTTGATGTGGGTCAGTGTTTGTAACTGGTATGGTTGTTTCCTGGATCCATTGGCCGTTTGCAGGGTCGAAACATTCAACACTTAGTTCCCTTTGGTTTCTATCATTTACTCCACCCAATACATACAGCTTTCCGTTCAGACAAACCATACTACCATGAAAGCGTGGGACATTCAAGTTTGCAACAAGCTGCCATTCATTTGTCGATATCTTATATTTCTCGCAAGTTTTCAATCTTGTTCCATTGCGTAATCCCCCTGTAACGAAGATTTTATTTTCAGTAGCCACGCCAATAGCGCAGCTTCTTCCTTCCTGCATGTCTGCGATTTCCTCCCACTTGTTTTTCACGGTGTCAAATCTCTCAGCTTTTACGACGTATACCTCTCTGTATGGAATCTTCCCACCAAACAGGTACAGATGGCTGCCAGCTGCAATAACACAAGCATTCTCTCTACAGCCTTCACAAGATGAGATGAGTGTCTCCCATTTACACCGTTTCACATTGTACTTCTTGATAGTAGTTTCGTCACCCCTGCTATAAATGTTAAATTCAATGGCATAAATTTCTCCTTTAAGAACGACCAACTTTGCAGAACCCCTGTACAAGTTTAGCTCGGACCAAACATTAAAAGCAGGATCGTATCTCTCTGTATCGTCATATTCGCTTAAGATGAACAACTGGTTACGGAATTTTATCATCTGATTTGAAATGGCTCTTTTATCCTTCAGACCATCTGGTAAACGCTTCCACAGGTTTTCTTCAGGAAAATAACAAAAACAGTTCTTGCCACCACGTGCTACAATAACACGTGTTTCCTGCCCTTTCCTTGATAACTGCGGGAGATGATCTTCATCAATAAGGGTAGCCATCTTCATGGCAGCATCCATGACCAGCTTCACACAAGCCAAATTCTCACGCACCAGTTCGTTTGTCACGACATCCTCCAAACAGTTACGCGACAGAAAACTGAGTCGAACATGACGAAACAGTTCTTCAAATGCTGCTTTTCGCTCACTCTTTCTGTGGTTTATCCAGTCTAATATGATTTTAAAAACATCAGCTTCCTCCTTGACTGTAATCTCGTCGGACGAAATCCACCTCTCGATCTCTTTAGCTTCCAAGAGCAAAAATTCATCCAGTTTTGCCACGGTAACGATGTTTTCGTGAATAAAAAGCCTGCTGTTGGTGATAAACTCGTCACACTCATATTTCTCAGCGAGGTAAAAGGTTGAAATACAGTTTATGGATGACATTTCTCGTTCCAAAAACCGCCCTGAAGCTGTTTTCAAGCCCGGAATGATCAGATAATTCCCTGCGGCGATCAGTTTCTCGGCATTCTCTTGAGTCACATCCACAGTTCCACTGTAGATGAATTCCAAAACATCTTTCAGAACAGAACCTGAAATCTCCTCAAACCGAACAATCCCCTCTCGATTCTCCTTCATGTTGCTCTGAAGAAGTTTGTCAAAGTACGGACTTGCGGCGGAAAGCACATTTCGGTGAGCTTTAAATTCTATGTTGTCTATAGAAACCAAAGTGATGTCGCACAAATAATCTTGTTTTCGATGAATGTTGAGGCGCTTCATCAGTTCCACACAGAAAGGCCCCTGTTCAGCGGCTGAGATAGGCTGTATATCTTCCATATTTTACAGAATTTCCTTGTTTCTGTGGGAAGTTTCTGCTTAAACTTTTCTGATATTGTTGTTTTACTCAGGAAAAATATCTAGAGCGAATTCGAAAGGAGAGTAACGCTGGTTCCCAGTTTCTCCTACGCTCACTCGATTTTCTTTTCCTGAGTCCCCTGGAAGACTTTATGGACAAGTAGACAAAACACAACTACCACCGTTTTAATGTTTTCTTGTTGTTCAAAAGGTGGTAGTACCATTGCAGACCGTGATTTTTTTTTACTTGAGAACCAGATCACAACACCCAAGCCTTTTCACGCTAAAATATTAAACTGCTGAGATTTCCTTCGCCGCCGTAAGCCGTCATTTTATCTTTCCCAAGCTTCGAGCCCGAAGGTCTCACACATGCACTGAAATTATGCTATTCGTTATTTCAGGGCCAATTAAGAAATAATGATAATCGTTATTTTGGTGTCGAGATCATGCTGACAAAACAACCTAAAAGGGACCCGAAAAGGCTTTGGGCAGAATCTTGAGAGAGAGAGGGGAGGTGAGAGGCTGAATTATTTTGAGAAAATATCCTTAAGGCGTATTTGCGGAAAGAAATATATAAAAAGATATAGGAATTTTAATTGTTCAAACGCGCACCGGACGCAATGATGAGGAAGAAAGGAGGACCCCAGCGCAAATCTAGCACAACTATTGAGTTATGAACGGTAACCTTCCTTCCCAGGAAATTTCACTTAAATTTCGCTTAAATTTGCATTGCAAATCCATATAAAAATAGCGCTGCGAATAAAAGAACAGTACTTAAGAATACCAAATCCACTAAAAAATTAGAAATGAGTAAATGTGAACTTTGTAAAAAAAATTAAATTATATACATAAATTCTAACTCCATGTGATTTTCGTCTCTTTAATTTTGCGTGACGTGATAATTACTTAATTTCATTTAAAAGCTTTCTCCTTGCCTTAAGGTGATGTAAAGCAGCAATTGTGATCGATTGGTAACTGTGATCCTCGCTTTATTTCTTCAGTGAACGATATTAACGATATTAACAGATTTAAATTCTATCCTAAGCTCGTTCTTTGTCGTTAGCCTCATATTTTTAAGCTTAAAAGCTTCCTTATGACAGTGCTTTAGGGTGTTTGAGGGACTACTACCCAACAACCTTACGTTTGTTCAGCAGTTTTCTGACGAACCTCAGAATACAGCCAAACGACGGGTCTATATCATTTGTCACTGGTATCCACCTGTCCTTGGCACTGTCAAAGCGTTCCACACTCAGTTTGGTCTCTCTCATCCCTTCCATCCAGTGCGAAAGGCTTTCTATTCAAATAAACCATATTATATAACAACGTAGAACATTCAAGCTTTCAATAAGTTGCCATTTGTTGACGTTTTGTACATGTCACAAATCTGAAAAATCTATTACTTCGATATCTTGATGAAGGATTTCATTTTAGCCAAAATTATTTGGATAATTTTACAATTTGATGTAAAACACGATCCTAAAGTTCTTATTAAAAGTTAAACTTACATAGGGTTTGTCAACCTCGCTTTGTTCTCCTGTTGTTTTTCTTTAGTTGTGAAAGAAGGAAATTATCATGCAATAATGTAATCTCAAATAAGGTAGTCGGTTGTGCGCACCTACCCCTTCTTCTTATTGGTTTCTGGATTTGAAGGAAATTCATTCAGATAGGACAAAGTCTAGAGGAAAACTTTTGCCGATTTTACTCTCTCAGGCCCTGGTACGCCCCTATGTCCATTCAAGCAATGCTACGGTTTTGACTTGAGAAGCTTTCAGGGTGAAAGGTGCTTAAAGACTTAGAAGTCCAGTGCTGTAAACATGACTACACATGCTATCTCTAGTGAGAGAGTTTAAAGTATGAGGTTTACAGCAAACGGTAACTAGTGAGAAGGGACCATTGATTTAACTCAGCATTTCCTTTGGTGACCTTCTAAATTAAGGTAATAAAAAACGAAGGGCTGTGTCTGCTGTCTGCTGTGAACAACATGACTAATTCTAAAGCTGTAAAGTGTCAAAGAGACTACTGCTCAACAATCATAAGTTTGTCTAGTAATTTCTAAAATTAGAAAGTCGGTTCAGTAATTTTTCAGAAAGCCTAAGAACACAGCCAGTGAATGAATTATTTTGTGGGTCGAGGTCTGGTATGGTTGTTTGGAGGAACCATTGGTCGTTTGCAGGGTGCAAAAATTCAACACTTAGTTCCTTTCGGTTTAAATTACTTTCTCCACCCAGTACGTACAGCTTTCCGTCCAGACAAACCATACTACCATAACAGCGTGGGACTTTCAAGTTTGCAACTAGTTGCCATTCGTTTGTTAACGTATTGTACATCTCACAAGTTTTTAATCTTCCTGTCATGTTTTCTCCTCCAGCTACAAAGATTTTTTCTCGAGAGGCAACGCCAAAAGCGCAGCTTCTTCCTTCCAGCATATCTGCAATTCTCTCCCATTTGTTTTTCAAAGTGTCAAATCTCTCAGCTATGGCAACGTAGTCACTTGATTGAGGAATGTTCCCACCAAACGCATACAGATGGTCGCCGGCTGCAATAACACAAGCATCCAGTCTACACTGTTCATGATATGAGTGAATTGTCTCCCATGCATACTGCGTTACATTGTACCTCTTCGTGGAAGTTTTCCTGCAAAAGTTGTCAACTTCAACAGCATAAATTTCTCCTTTAAGAACAGCCACCTTTGCAGAATTTGCGCTCAAGTTCAGCTCGGACCAAACGTCAAAAACAGGATCGTATATCTCTGAATTTTGATCATTGGTGAATGTGAACAACTGGCCACGAAATTTTATCATCCGAGTTGAACTTGCGTTTTGCTCCTTCAGACCATCTGGTAGGCGCTTCCAGAGGTCTTCTTCAGGAAGATAACAATAAGTGTACATGCCACCACGAGCTACAATGACACGTGTATAAAGACATATTCTTGGTGATTGCAGAATATCATCTTCATCAACAAAGGTAGCCATCTGTACGGTTGCATCCATGACCAATTTAACACAAGTGAAACTCTCACGCACCAGTTCGTTTGTCACGACATCCTCTAAGCAGTCACGCGACAGAAAACTGAGTCGAACATGACGAAACAGTTCTTCAAATGCTGTTTTTCGCTCACTCTTTCTGTGGTTTACCCAGTCTAATACGATTTTTAAAACATCAGCTTCCTCTTTGACTGTAATTTCGTCGGACGAAATCCACTTCTCGATCTCTTTAGCTTCCAACTGCAAAAATTCATCCAGTTTTGCCACGGTAACGATATTGTCGTGAATATAAAGCCTGCTGTTGGTGATAAGCTCGTCACACTCATATTTCTCAGCGAAGTAAAAGGTTGAAATACAGTTCGCGTATGACATTTTTCGTTCCAAAACCCGCCCTGAAATAGTTTTCAAGCTCGGTATGATCAGATAATTTCCTGCGGCGATCAGTTCCTCGGCATTCTCTTGAGTCACCTCCACAGTTCCAGTGTAGATGAATTCCAAAACATCTTCCATAACGGATCCTGAAATCTCCTCAAACCGAACAATCCCTTCTCGATTCTCTTTCATGTTGCTCTGAAGAAGCTTGCAAAAGAACAGACTTGCGGCGGAAAGAACATTTCTGTGAGCCTTAAACTCTATGTCGTCGTTCGTCACCAAAGTAATGTCACATAAATAATCTTGTTTTCGCTGAATGTTAAGGCGCTTCATCAGTTCCACACAGATTGATGCTTGTTTAGCAACTAAAATAGGCTGGATATCTTCCATCATTTACTTTCCTTGAGTAGAATCCGCTTAAATGTAGCTGATAATGAAAAACACACGGAAAAGATAGAAAGCTGAAGTCTAAGTGTTCCCAGTTTTCCGTCTTACTTTCCGAGTCTCTTGGCCGTGGTTCGCTGGGGACGAGATAATAGCTATGGTCTCATACTTGGCCTCTCAGTTCCAAAAAAAGATTTCGCGTAAAATGATACAGGCAAAGGTCGCCCAAAACATTTCTGGCCCTGAAGAGTGCAGGATTTACAGATCGAAATACTGGCCCATTGGAAGACCATTGGTTCGCTGTATTCAAAAGTTTCTTATACCTTTGCTTATACCAGTGACAATTCTTTCTTTGGAAAAATAAACTAATGCTCAAACTAATCCTAACTGTACAATAAAATCTGTCTAGGAGGCCAAAATATTTACAGCTCGTCCATATCATAGTGCATATTAACTAAAGTGTAATCAAAAGGTTAACTCTCACTTTTAAGTGTCAAGTGTTTTCTCTCTTGTCTGTTTTACATTCGGATTTTTGTGTTTAAGAAAAATTTAATTTTTTTTTTTTTGTTCATTGATTTTTTATAGTTTCCTTATTTCTCAGAATACCTGCTAAAAGCTGACAGATTTGACATTATGGAAAAGAAATGGGAAGAAATCACAGACATGCAAAAAGCAAGAGGTGGGGCTTTTGGTGTGGCCAGTCAGGAAAAGATTTTTGTTGCTGGAGGAGCAGATGAAGAAAGCACAGTGTTGAAACACATGAGGTGTACAACATTTCCACTAATTAATGGCAGTTAACTGCAAACTTGAATGTTTACAGCACACATGGTAAACATGCTTTGTCTTTATGGAACATTGTATGTGCTGGGTGGCTTTGACCAAACCATGAAAAATCCAGAACATTAAGTTGATTGTTATAAACAGGGCAAGTGGATTGTGAAGACAACCATACCAGTGAAGGAGGATGGGAAGAATGAACAGGCATTTAAAGGCTGTGTGCTAAGGTTAAGAAGAGTATTGGATTATCTTGCTGATCCAGAAGAAGAGGATTTAGTTAATTAATAACTGGGCATAAACTGTACTCAAATGAAAGAAAATAACCTCAAGAAAATGTACTGAAGAAACAATATGTGACAGTAATAGAATCCCCTGGATCAAAGATAGATAAGGTTACCCGTAGATAGAACAATGACCAAACTTTCCCATCAACTTGAGTCAAGATGGAAAACAATTGAATTTTCCCTGCAGAATGTTGCTATGCTAAGAGAACAACAAGACTTGGCCTTTTTTTTCTCTCATAGAGACCAAACCTTGATAAGTTAAAAAATATTTTTCTTTCCTAAAACTAAATGTTTTAATTTTTGTTTTGATATTAATTTTTTTGTTTCTGTTTTTTTAAGTAGCCAGTGTTTTGGAAATATTTGTACTAGCATCACTCATCTTGACACATCTGAGAACTTCTAGAAAGAGGAATTGAAGTTTGTAGTTTAAAAATGCTAATTATAAATAATAGAAATAGTGCTCACTATTGGCATGTTTTACTTTAGCACAATTTTGTAGAGTTTTCTTTTCACAAATGTTAATTAGGTTTTGCTCAATCAAAAAAAAGTCAGTTTATTTGATCCAGGATTAGAGTCCCATCTGACTTACTTTTTGCTAAACCCTTTAACTCCCAGAAGTTATTAACATGTAATTTCTCCCTGGAATATCCACACAATATCTAGCAAATTGGTAATGGGAATAATTAAACTTATCAGGTTGAAGTTGTTCTTTTGATCTAACACCAAATTCTCATAACCAATATATACAAGGAAATTCGTAGTAACTAGAGGATAGACTGAACAATCAGACCTTGGGAGTTTAAGGGTTAAATTAAGCAAGCCCACTTGAATTAAGCTTGTTATAGAAACATCCTTAAAATAAAAATACATTTTAACCATTACTGAATACAGGATACCTGTCACTCATGAACCCAGTAAATAGCCCAATCCTCTCACAAATTATCATTTGATTTGCCCCCCCCTTCCTCCCAACCCGATGAAAAATTTCAGAAGTAAAGACACATGGCATAACAAAAAGGCTCAAATAGGCTGTGGGATTGGTTATACTATGAGTTAGCTGTTTATTTGGACTGGTAGCATTTCAGTATAAAATATACATGCACTTGTATTTGAAAGCCTGTAAAAGCTTCCGTTTTATAATTGTATACTGCATTTTTTTAGGGGAGTGTTTATGGAGAGAGCTTTCAGTCTGTACATTTCATCTTATAATCCAAGTGGTCAAAACACAACATTTTTCTCGTTACATTTACTTAACATTTAGTGGCCTGGGTCACCAACAACTTTTGTGTAGCTCAGCTGATAGAATATAATCTGACAGTGAAATTGTAACTGGATGGGGCTCAAGCCCTCACAACTAGCTCTTCTCTGTTTTGTGCTTAGAACAATTTTCTTATATGTCATTCTTTAAATAAATGACTATTTTCTTACATGCATTGAAGTAATTTTACAAAGATAACCCTATGATCCTCAAGAGTGATTAGCATCTAATTTCTCCTTACAATGTCACCCTTGAATCATACATAATCCAGCTAAAATATAATGAGAATACTCAAACTTATCAGGTAAAAGTTGCTATCTTGATGTAACAGCAAATTCCTGTAACTAATTTACAAGAAAATGTGTAGCAGCAAGCAGGGAGAATTGACAATCAGATCTTGGGAGTTAAAGGTTTAATCCCCCAAAATCCCTCTGTTGGCCCCAGTAATAATGAATTATTGGTCCCTGATTGAATATAAACTCGAGCAAAAGGGCATAGGGTACAAAGATTAGGATGACAGGAGGATCCTAGTTCAAATTTAGCAGAAAAACAACTCACACTTGTTTTCCCTCCCAGAGAGAGTTTTAAGTATAAAGTTCAAAGTAAACAGTGACTTATAAGAGGGGACCTGTGATTTATCCCAGCTTTTCCTTGGGTGAGCTTCTAAATTAAGGTAATTAAAAAAATGACTGTGCCAACTGTCTGCTTTGAACAACATGACTAATTCTTATAAAGCTGTAAAGTGTCAGAGAGACTACTGCTCAACAATCATAAGTTTGTCTAGTAATTCTCTTGAAAGCTTCAGAACAGAACCAGTGAATATGTCATTATTTTCTGGGTCAATGTTTGTCACTGGTATGGTTGTTTCCTGGATCCATTGGTCATTTGCAGGGTCAAAACATTCAACACTTAGTTCACTTCGGGTGTAATGACTTTCTCCACCCAGTACGTACAGTTTTCCGTTCAGACAAACCATACTACCATAACAGCGTGGGACTTTCGAGTTTGCAACAAGGTGCCATTCGTTTGTTAACGTATTGTACATCTCACAAGTTTTTAATCTTCCTGTCATGTTTTCTCCTCCAGCTACAAAGATTTTTTCTCGAGAGGCCACGCCAAAAGCGTAGCTTCTTCCTTCCAGCATATCTGCAATTCTCTCCCACTTGTTTTCCACAGTGTCAAATCTCTCAGCTATGGCAACGTACTCACTTGAGCGAGGAATGTTCCCACCAAACGCATACAGATGGCTGCCGGCTGCAATAACGCAAGCACCCCATCTACACAGTTCATGATATGGGTGAATTGTCTCCCATGCATACCGCTTTACGTTGTATCTCTCTGTGACAGTTCTCGTACAATAGTAGTCAACACGAACAGCATAAATTTCTCCTTTAAGAACGGCAAACTTTGCACGATCTTTTCTCAAGTTAAGCTCAGACCAAATGTTAAAAATAGGATCGTATCTCTCTGAAATTTGATCTTCGGTAAAAGTGAGCAACTGGTTACGAAATTTTATCATCCGATTGTTCCGGTCGTTTTCGTCCTTCAGACCATCTGGTAGGCGCTTCCACAGGTCTTCTCTAGGAATATAACAAAAAGTGTACTTGCCACCACGAACTACAATGACACGGGTATCGAGACATCTTCTTGGTGATTGCAGAAAATCATCTTCATTAACAAAGCTAGACATCTGTGCGGTTGCATCCATCACCAGCTTAACACAAGCAAAATTCTCACGCACCAGTTCGTTTGTCACGACATCCTTCAGAGAGTCACGCGACAGAAAACCGAGTCGAACATGACCAAACAGTTCTTCAAATGCTGTTTTTCGCTCACTCCTTCTGTGGTTTATCCAGTCTAATATGATTCTAAAAACATCAGCTTCCTCCTTGACTGTAATCTCGTCGGACGAAATCCACTTCTCGATCTCTTTAGCTTCCAAGTGCAAAAATTCATCTAGTTTTGCCACGGAAACGATGTTTTCATGAATAAAACGCCTGCTGTTGGTGATAAGATCGTCACACTCATATTTCTCAGCGAGGTAAAAGGTCGAAATACAGTTTATGGATGACATTTCTCGTTCCAAAAACCGCCCTGAAATAGTTTTCAAGCTCGGCATGATCATATAATTTCCTGCAGCGATCAGTTCCTCGGCATTCTCTTGAGTCACATCCACAGTTCCAGTGTAGATGAATTCCAAAACATCTTTCAGAACAGATCCTAAAATCTCCTCGAGGCGAACGATCCCTTTTCGATTCTCTTTCATGTTACTCCGAAGAAGTTTGTCAAAGAACGGACTTGCGGTGGAAAGCACATTTCTATGAGCCTTAAATTCTATGTTGTCTCTCGAAACCAAAGTGATCTCGGACAAATAATCTTGTTTTCGCTGAATGTTGAGGCGCTTCATCAGTTCCACACAGAAAGGCTCCTGCCAAGCGGCTAAGATAGCCTGTACATATCTTCCATTTTTTACAGAATTTCCTTGTTTCTGTGGGTAGTTTCTGCTCAAACTTTTCTGATATTGTGGATTACTCAGCGAAAATATCCAAAGCGAGTAAAGCTGGTTCCCAGTTTTCCCTACGCTCGTTCGATTTTCTTTTTCCGAGTTTGATGGAAGACTTTGAGGACGATTAGCCAAAACAACCCCAAGGTGACCCGAAAGGGCTGTGGGCATAATCTTGGGATACAGGGGGGAAGACAGAACCTGAACTATTTTGAGAAAATATCCTTAAGGCATATTTGCAGGAAGAAATATATAAAAAGATATATAAATTTTAATTGTTCAAAGGTACAGAGGGCACAAAGATGAAGAATAAAGGATAACCTCGGCTCAAATCCAGCACAACTATTGAGTTATGAACGGTAATCTTCCTTCCCGGGGAATTTTGTGTAAATTTTGCTTCTATTTGCGTCGCAAATCTATACAAAAATAGAGCTTCAAACAAAATAACAGTAAAAGAACAGCATGTCTGCGATTTCCCTGGGATTTCCTTTCTCACGACATCCTCCAAACAGTCACGCAACAAAAAACCCGGTCGAACGTCACCAAAAAATTCATCAAATCCTGATCCTGCCTTTCGCTCACTCCTACTATGGTTTACCCTGCTTGATATGATTTTAAAGACTTCAGCTTCCCCTTTGAATCTAATCTCGTCACTCGAAATTTACCTCTCGACTTCTGTAGTTTCCAAGTGCAAAAATTCATCCAGTTTTGCAACGTAAACTATGTTTTCGTTAATTTATAAAAAAAACTGTCGTTGTTATGTTGATAAGCTCGTCTCACTCATATTTCTCAGCGAGGTAAAAGGTTGAAATAAAGCTTAAGTTCGACATTTCTCGTTCCAAAACCGCCCTAAAGCCGAGCTGTTTTCAAACTTGGTATGATCAGATATTTTTCAGCGGCGATTAGCTCCTTGGCATTCCCCGGAGTTACTTTGACAGTTCCAGTGTGTAGATGAATTCCAAAACATCTTCCCTAACATATCCTAAAATCTCCTCAAATCGAATATTTCCTTTTCTATTTCCTTTCATGTCGCTCTGAAAAAGCCTGCAAAAGAACGGACTTGCGGCAAAAAGAACATTTTCGGTGAGCCTTTAACTCTTAATTAGCTGTTATCTTTGGACAAATAATCTTGTTGTTGCTGAATGTTGAGTCGTTTCATCATTTCCACACAGAAAATAGGTTATTCAACGGCTGAGATTGACTGTAAGTCTTCCATCTTCTGCAGAATATCTTTGTTTCCGGGGACAGATCCCTCCAAATACCTTTTAGTGGTGTGGAATACTTTAAGAAAGTTGTCAGAATGGGAAGTTCTCTACCTCGTTCCCACCCTATCCAGCCCCAAAATCCCTCAAGAGAAGAGTATAAGACTGAAGAGAAATAAGTTATATATTGGGGAGAGTTCTAAGGAAGAAAGGCTAGGTGGTTCTAAAAAGTCTTGGCATGCTATTATACTTTTGAATTGTTTCTATAACTCTCATTTATCATCCCAGCCCCCCCCCTCCCCTCCTTTGTATAAATGTTGCCATGGTGCTGCATGTTGTTGGTATTAAACAATTGTAATTACCAAGCAACATTGTTTGGAGGGTGGGGGGGGAGGGGAGACTTTCAAGTAAAGTTATTGGAGAGAAAGTAACATGATTTCTATTTATTATGTTTACAATCTACTTTTGTCACCCATTGTAGCTATGTATGTGTCAACAGTTAACATAATACAAACATCTCTCATTCCCTCGAGATGCTTGCTCTCAAGTAACATTTCAACCATTACATGTCTACTCTTCTTTGCCAGTGGTGCTATAGAGCCCACAAGAAACTTAAAGTTGGTATTCAACAGGCACCTAAAGCAACCCTGAGTGTTCTCATCAATTGGAGAGAAATCTTTTGTTATTGTGCTTAGTAATTTTGCTTAAACTTAATACCTTTAACAATGATTGCCACCAATCAATTCTATAAAATTAGGCAACAACTGAATAAGTAGATAATTACATATATAAATGGTTAAACATGCTATGCAAAAGTTGTCTTACCTAATACCCTAAAGTTCTCTGTGCATGCAAAAAAGGCTCATGGAAGTAAACTTTGTTGGTACTGAAATATTAAAAAAAAATTGCAGACAAATAGAAAGTATTCAAAAATTTAATAGTCAATCCTAGTTGTGGGGCTGAGCTAAGTGCTATTTTGTATATCTGCCTTTAAAAAGTCCATTTTACAGTCCATTTTGTTCACTCCATTGCTATATACCAGTGTCACCCTGGCTATTGACCCTTTCACTTCCACAAGTGACCAAGAAAGAATTTCTCCCAACATAATCATTACAACATCAAGCAGAAGTGTGATGAGAATAATGAAAATTACTATTTAGGGGATTATTCACGGTTGATCCAGTATCAAACTCTCCAAAATAACAACATAACAATTATATGCAGACAGTAAGTGTCACGATTCTGTGAACTCAAAAGGGTTGTTTATTGTGCGAACTCGACTGCCGCCACGTGTGTATTCGTTGTCTCCCTAGTCTTCTAAATATAAAGATGTTCATCGGCCCAGTGGCGTGACCGTGTAACGCAATATCACGACATCTTCCCCTTTTTACAAAGTTTATCTTCA
The DNA here is from genome assembly GCF_036669915.1 of Pocillopora verrucosa. Classification (NCBI taxonomy): domain Eukaryota; kingdom Metazoa; phylum Cnidaria; class Anthozoa; order Scleractinia; family Pocilloporidae; genus Pocillopora; species Pocillopora verrucosa. The sequence goes on along the minus strand of NC_089323.1, from coordinate 15,336,767 downwards.
AAAGTTAATTAATACTTAATGTTCGGTTTCGATCACTGTTCAAATCACATAAAATCGATAAAACATTGTTCTTCATTGAAATCATAAAAAGATAGAAACAGACCCAACGACTATTTAGCGGCTCAATCATTCAATGTTCAGTTCATATGGTAATCCTGATGCCACAAAGGCGGTCGACGTCTGCGTTCTGATCGACGAGTTTCAATCCTTTGTGGCTCAAGCTCAGTTCCCATCTCATGTTCAGGTGGCATTCTCTCTGTTTTGGTCTCGCCATGGAACTCCGGTGGAGGAGGTCCTGGCTCTGTCAGATTTGGCGCCGGTTTGAGGGTAGACTCGGGCGGAGTTAGTTCTACCAGACTCATAGGTGGTGCTGTTTCCGGGGTCAGGCGCAGTTGCCGACGGTTGCGTCGGTATCGCCTGCCGCAAACTTCAACTTCATAAGACCTGTTCCCCAAGGCTTTCATGCAGGTCCCCAGACTCCATTCCTCCCTTCCGGGAAGCCGCATCCTGATGGCCTGTCCACACTTTAGTGCCTCTAAAGGGCGAAACTTTTTGTTGTATTGTTGAGCTTGTCTTTTCTTGCGCTCAGCTAATTTGGAGGCTGTTTCCTGGTGTGATGGCTGCCGCAGGAGCGTTTCATGGGTTGGTAAGAAAGTGCGTGTGCGGCGTCCCATCAGTCTCTGTACGGGTGATGTTCCTAGACCCTCTGTTGGGGTGTTGCGCCAATCAAGAAGGGCTAACAGCGGGTCTTGCCCATCCGCTTTCGCTTTCGTCATCAAGTTCTTGCAGGTCTTCACGGCATTCTCGGCGCGGCCATTTGACTGGGGGTAACGGGGGCTCGAAGTTCTATGTTCAAACTGCCATTCTCTCACGAATGCACTGAACACCGATGACGTAAACTGAGGTCCGTTGTCGGTAATAAGCACGTCTGGTATCCCATGGCGGGCGAATTGTACTTTACACGCAGCTATCACGCTAGCAGATGTGGCCACCTTAACCTCCTGGACTTCAAAGAACCCACTCCAGTAGTCGACTAGGACAAAGAAATGTTGTTGCCTAAGGTCAAAAAAATCGGCACCTAGCATCGACCAGGGACGCGACGGGATCGGATACGGTTGCAATTCCTCGCGGCACTGATCTGGCTGGTACGACTGGCAGATTGAGCATTTGGAAACAAAGTCCTTTACTTCCGAATTCATGAGGGGCCAATAGAGGACCTCCCTAGCGCGACGTAAACACCCTTCGATTCCAATATGTGATCGGTGAATTTGCTTCAACATTTCTTTTCTCAGGGAAGGGGGTACCAGCAATCGCTCCCCCAGGAATACTAGTCCCTTGTCTTCTATAAGCTCACTTCGTTTGTCATAGTAAGGCGTCAGCTCAGGGGTACAGGACTTCCTTGACACTGGCCATTCACCCTTGATTGCTCCGATTAGCTTTTGCATCACTGGGTCCCTGGCAATCTCGTTTCTGAATTCAGCGAGCCTGTATGGTGCAATCGAGAGGTTTTCTGAATGATCTATCTCGGCAAGTGTACAGATCAGACTTGTATCGTGCTTGGAGGCTTCGGTGGTGTTGCGGTATGCTCGACTCAGTGCATCTGATACCCACATAAGTTCCCCTTTTTTATACTGCACATCCAGGGAGTAATTCTGAAGGGCCATCAGCATTCTCTGGAGTCTCTTCGGTGAGTTGTGTATTGGCTTGGTAAAAACTGCCCTTAGTGGTTCGTGGTCAGACTCGATGTGTACAACTTCGCGTCCCAGTATGTATTGATTGAACTTGTCGGTTGACCACACTATGGCGAGGAGCTCTTTCTCGATTTGAGCGTAACGCGTTTCGGTGTCGGTCAGAGCTCGCGAGGCAAAGGCAACGGGCTGACCTTTTTGCATCAGTACTGCACCTAGACCCGTTATGCTGGCATCGCATTGGATTGTCACTTCTTCAGTAACATCATAGTATTTCAGTACCGGGGCCTTGGCCAAGTATTCTTTGACTGTGGTAAATGCTTTCTCATGCTGTGCAAGCCAACACCACTCGACGTCCTTGTCCTCAAGCCTTCGCAAAGGTTCTGTCATGTCGGACAGGAGTGGCAAGAATTTGGCCAGATAATTGACCATCCCCAAAAACCTCTTCAGGCCTTTCACATCAGTCGGCGGTGGCATATCCAAAATAGCTTCAACTTTGGCTGGGTCTGCCTTTAGACCATCAGGAGTCAAGAGGTGGCCCATGAAACGCACTTCGGTTTGAGATCTTTTCAGCTTGAGTTTGTTGAGCTTGAGGTTCCACTCCCGGCATTTCTTGAAGAACGCACGTTCGTTCTTTTCAAGGCTCGAGTTGACCTCTGCGTCAGTTTCGCCAAATCCAGCGATGAGGAAGTCGTCAGCGATAACTTCAACTCCTTCTAAATTTTCTACGAATTCATGCATGCGTCGCTGCCAAACTTCAGGCGCACTTGAGATACCAAAAGGCATGCGGGCCCATCTATAACGCCCAAAAGGCGTATTGAACGTTGTCAGGAAACTAGAAGCATCGTCTAAGAGGATTTGGTGGAAACCATCCTTGGCGTCACAAAGAGTAAATTTCTTGGCACCTGTTAAGCGGGAGGCCACTTCATCGATAGTCGGCAACTGGTAATGCTCTCGCCGAATGGCACGATTTAAATCTCTCGGGTCAATACAGATGCGTACTTTGTTTGGCTTCACTATGGCCAACATGCTGGATACCCACTGCGTCGGTTCTGTTACTGGAATAATAACTTTACGATCAACAAGTTCGTCCAGCTTGTTTTTGATGCATGGACGCAAGGCTACTGGCACTCGCCTCGGTGCGTGGACAACTGGTTGCGCCTGTTCGTCTATGGCTATTTTGTATGTTCCCGGTAGGGCCCCTAATCCGTCGAATACGTCCTCATACTCTTCGAGCAAGGAGGCTTTGGGACACTTGACGTGTAATGCTAGGACGTCACAATTATTCAAACTCACAAAGCCAAGATTGAGGCTGGTGTTCAATGATAAAATCGGTTGATAGTCTCCGTCTAAGATGTTAAACTCCATTGACCTCCGCTGTCCACGGGACCACACAGGCAGGGTAGCTTTACCAGCAATTTTGCGGCGATCCCCTGTGTACGAGACTATTTCCTTTTGGCATGGTTTGAGGCGATGAAGGAGGGTGTCCCCAGTGATTTGCTTGTATAATTGGGCCGGGAGAATGTCGCACTGCGACCCAGTATCTATTTGAAACTGGACTTCTGTCTTGGGATCTGGCCCATAAATGTGGAGTTTGACCACTGCCAATTTTTCTGGCCTTTGCTCTTACTAGTAGTAGCACCAATGTAGTAGGGGTCGTTTCCCATGTCGACGGCTTCGTGGACCGCCGAAACTCTACTTTTCACTCCTCGGGGATTAGCGCGACATTTATTCGCAAAATGATTCATACTCCCACAGTTAAAACATGTTCTTCCATACGCGGGACAATGACGTCCATGCACCATTCCGCAATTTCCACATTCTTTAGACGGTCTTCTAAATGCTTGTGACTTAAGTTGTCGTTCTTCTTCAGGTTTTTCTGCCGATCCCGCCTTCCGTAACGCATGAACTGCAGTGTCTCCTCCAGCCATTAGCTTTACTTGCTGTTGGGTCTGTTCTGACGACTTAATAATGTCAACTGCTTGTAGGAGAGATAAATCATTCAAACGGAGAAGTCTCTCGCGGACGCGATCATCCCGTATGCCTAGCACGAGGCGGTCACGCAAAATTTCATCTGGTGTGATTGTATCGTGTGCACAGTTTTTTGCGATCGTTCGAAGCTCCGTAAGATACGTCGAGATGTTTTCGCCTGGTTCCTGGTTTCGGTTGTTGAACCTATAGCGTTCATATATGACCTGTGTCCTAGGAATGCAGAATTCGTCGAACTTCTTCAGGACTTGTGAAATGTCGTCTGCGTTTTCGTCTTCGTTCCAAATAAAGGTATCGTGGGCTCTGACGCCATCCTCGCCTATAATGCTTAGTAATGTCGACACACGAACTATGCCCTCTTGTTTATATACACCAGTAGCGATTTCGTAGCGCTGCCACGCTGCTTTCCACGATTTCCATGCGGTGGCTAAATTGTCGTCAAAATTAAGCGCTTTCGGCGGGGGCAAATTTGACGGGGGAATAAAAACTTGAGTCGGCGCTGGTGGCACAACTATGGATGCTTCAGCTGCTTCTGTCATCTTTAGGGGTGAACAGATCCCACTCCTGACACCATGTCACGGTTCTGTGAACTCAAAAGGGTTGTTTATTGTGCGAACTCGACTGCCGCCACGTGTGTATTCGTTGTCTCCCTAGTCTTCTAAATATAAAGATGTTCATCGGCCCAGTGGCGTGACCGTGTAACGCAATATCACGACAGTAAGGTGAATTACTAATGAGATCTTGGGAGTGAAAGGGTAAAGGCAGACAATTTGTTGAGACTAAAACTCTTCTGTGTTTTATCTTCAATACTCCTCTGTTACCAATTTACCATCTCTATCATGACAAATCATCCTCAAGAGCCTTCCTGTTGTCTTCAAAGACTTGGCAACAAAGCACACAACTGTAAGGTGGTCTACATTATGATTTCCTCAAAACCAATCAAACTGGAGCCATTAAAAAATTTTAGGTATATTCTTCATTCAATCTTCACTCAAGGCAGTTCAAATTTTGGCTCATAAAAAGAGTTAAATGTCCTCAGCAAAAAGGTGGAAATCAAGTATACTAAACTAATTACACATATTATTAACAATAACCACAAATAATCTCTGCTTAATACATGTAAGAGTAATGAGTCACCTTCAAAAGAAAACTAACGAAGAGGCTACTCCTCAACAATACTGAGTCTATCCAGCATTCCTCTGGAAAGCTTCAGTACACACCCAATGAACGTGTCCTCATTTTTTTTTTTCAATCGTCCTCACTGGTATGATTGTCCTCTGGATCCACTTTGCCTCTGTTGGATCAAAACATTCTACATTTAGTTCAGCTTTATCATGTTCATTCTTTCCACCCAGGACACACAATTTTTGATTGAGACAAACCATGCTACCATGTACACGAGGAGCATTCAAGCTCCCAACAAGTTGCCATTCATTTGCCGAAATATCGTACATCTCACAAGTTTGTAACAATGAATTTCTCTCTCTGTGCCTTCCACCAGCAACATAGATTCTCTCTTTCATGGCCACTCCAAAAGCATCGCCTCTTTCTTCCTTCATGTCAGCAATTTCCTCCCATGTGTTTTTCAGTGTCAAATCTCTCGGCTTTCGCAACATATCGACCTTCCGAATGCCGCCCACCAATCACATAGAGATGTCTGCCAGCTGCAACAACACAAGCTACTGTCTAAAGCCACTGTGAGATGAGAGAACTGTTTCCCATGCACACAACTCAAAATTATATCTGATGACCTTGGTTTGCTCTTCACTTGTGTCAAGCTTCCCCACAGCATAGATATCTCCTCTAACGACAGCCATCTTGTAGTAATCATCGTCTACAAAGAGGTCCAATGAAGACCAACTGTTAACAACTGGATCATATCTGTTTACAAATTCAGCAGCAGAAAAAACATACAGCTGACCACGACATTGAACAACGGTGTCAGCTACGATGGGCAACACGGTGCTGTCGGGCGTGTCGGCTAAAAGCTTCTACTCGTTCTTCTCAGGAAGATAACATAAGAAGTACTTTCCTCCCCAAGCCACAATGGCGCTTGTTTCGAACCCTATTCTCGGTGACTGAGTATGGCAAACTTCATCTGAAAAGGTGGCCCTTTTCAACGCATCTGGGGCCGTCTTTAAACAACAAAGTTTTCTTGGACAAATTCGTTTGTCACGACATCAATTAAATAGTCACGCGATAAGAAGTCCAATCGAACGTGACGAAACAACTTCTCCAAAGCTCCTTTCCGCTCACTTTCATTTTGTTCAATCCACTTTAAAATGATTTTAAAAACATCTGCTTCCACTTCGACCGAAACTTCATCACTTGATAGCCAACGTTCCGTTTCCATAACATCCAAGCGTTGGATTCAATGAACCCAGCCCAAGCTCTGCTTATAAAGCAAAGATGACTCAAGCCTAGATTTCCAGAGTTCATGGCACTGAGTTTCTATTTCATTTATTTTTTTTCATTTTAACAATTTTTTTAATTCTCCAAACATATGCTATAAGAGCTGTACATTCGCAATCGCTTCGAAACACTATTCTACATATGTAGTTCCAATATATATGCGCCGGTTAAAATGAATTCAAAGTCCCTTTTTACATCACTTGAAGAGATTTTAGCGCCAATAACTCACTATTTACATCTTGAATTTTAGAGAAAATGAAAAGCTTTCGAGAAATTTTACTTATAACGATCTTAATTTAAAGCCGACCCTGTGTATAATCTAATTCCCTTCAAAGCTTTCAATGCATTGCAGAATTCATGCATTGTCGCTACGGACGAGAAGTTCGAACGGATGAATTTCTGACTATTGTCAATAAGCTCGCCACAATCATATTTCTCGGCAAAATAAAAGGTTGAAATGCAGTTGGACGTGGTCATTTCTCGTTCCAGAAATCGGCCTGAAATTTTTTTCAAATTCGGCATTATCAAGTAGTTACCAGCGGCGATCAATTCCTTGGCATTCTCAGAAGTTACTTCTACAGTTCCTGTGTAGATGAATTCCAATACATCTTCCATAATAGATCCTGAAATCTCCTCAAACCGAACAACCCCTTCTCGAAAAAAAAAAAAAAAAACGACGTGAACACGCCCCATCTATCACAAGCTCGGCACAAAAATAAAAGTTTCCAGCTCTAAATCTCTCGTTCGCCCTTTCAGTCTTCGTCAAGGCTCACATCAAGGCAATCTTGGAATGGAACGAGGACTTAGGGAACAAGATTGACATTGATGTTACATGAATAGTCTACACTTCACGTCAATCTGAAGATGATTTGATACTTGTCAAACCAAAATGTACCTTCTCTGTTATTTGTATTTCCAGGCAAGGGTAACCAGCTTGGCTCCTCTTCCATGTTTACAAGACAAGTTATAAATAGCAAAAATATTCCATTACCCTGGCAATTATTTCCATTTACCCTTTGACACTTAGAAAACTTAACAACTAATATCTCTTCACAATATCACCCCAAGTCAGATTATGAGAATATCGGAAATGATCACCAACAAAAGAAGCTCTTGATAGATAAACAAATTCTCCTTGTCAGCACCTTAGAGGACAGTATGGAGAATATACATACTGATGTAGGAGTGTGTAGGGCTAAGTACGTTATGCAATTGCTCTGTTCGATGTACACTAACTCGTCATCAAATTTTTAAATCAATGATTTAGTTACATCCTTTAACAGATTCAAAATGCAGAATGCTAATTAAGGCCTAGTTTATACGTCGCGCTACAGTCGAATTTAATTCAAGGTCCCACAAGCAATTAAATTCGACGATAGCACGACGTCTAAAACGAGTTGAATTCGTCTAGTAAATTAAATTCGTCCTAGACGCTTTATCCGTCTTGGTAAGACGGATAAAATATTGATAACACGTCTTCAGTTTCAACGTCACACTAGCGTCGCGTCGAATCAAATGCATACATTTCCTTAATGTACTTCAATTTATTTTGGCGAGCCCGCAGCGACCCGTGGCGAACAGGAGACACTGCATTTGGGAAGAGAATTAAATTCGAACGTATTGATTTCGACGCATAAAACCACGCCACGATTTATGTCGACGGAACGACGAATTTAATGGCATTAACTTCGTCTGAATTAAACTCGACTGTAGCGCGACGTATAAACTAGCTAGGGCCTGATAATAATAATAAAAAAACTAACAAAAACTAAGACTTCGAATGGACCCAAACTAGCTGAAAAAAGCGAAAAAATCAAACTAAAGAAAAAAGAGACCAAGAAACGCAGTAACGGTTACAGTATTGACCGTAACTAGTTGTATTTCAGCTGAAACATTCCGGTTGATTCTCTTACGTGAAAAGTTAAGCGATTTTTCGTAATTTAAAATTTCACTCAAAATCCAAAATTTCTTTACCTGTCTCTTTTTATTAATCAAATTTCTAATTTGTTGGACGAATAGTTTCTCTATTTTTCGCAGACAGCTCGTACACGATAGTAGTTTTCACGTTTAAATTATGGCTAGATTTTGTTCGCCACTTTCTCGAGTCCAGTCCTCCTTCCTCCCAAGAAGAAACGATTGCACATAGGGGCAGAGACCATGTAATTGTTCCTCTCGTAAATGAAGTAACTTCATGTCACACATATGGCTGGTAGGATAAATACACTTTCCATCAATGCTCCTTTCATCTGATTTTCATCCTAATTGTAACAGAGTAAACTGAGCCTTATGAAGGGATTAGATAAATTTAGTCGTAACACTTCCAAATTTCTCCAACCACCCCCTCCCACCCCCCTTAAGCGATATGAAGTGACCATTCCCTAAGTGGTGGCGCATTGCATTCGTCCAATAAGCGAGCACAAGTTAGCATTGTAAACTACCGAGACAGTCTAAAGAGTCGTAAATTGACTTTGAGACTACACATCTATAACACTTAGTTCGTCTAGGGCTCCTTTGGAAAGCCTCATTACACATCCGATAAACGAATTATCTGCTCCAGAGATGCTTTTCACGGGTATGGTTGTCTTTTGAATCCATTTGTCCTCAGCAGTGTCAAAGTATTCAACACACAGTTCATTGTGTTTGTCCTTTTTCATTCCACCCAGCACGTACAGCTTTCCATTCAGTTGTACCATACAACCATAATAACGAGGAACATTTAGGCATTGAAAAAGTTGCCATTCATTAGTTGAAATATCATACACCTCGGAAGTATTTAATCTTATTCTACTGTTTATCCCTCCAGATTTTCTCTCGAGTGGCCACCCCAAAAGGGCCACCTCTTTCTTCCTGCATATCAGCGATTTCTTCCCATTTCTTTTCCACAGTGTCGAATCTATTACATTTTGCGAAAAATGTCTGTGTGTTTTTCCACCCTCCAATCATATACAGGTGTCTACCAGCTGCAACAACACAAGTATAAACTCTACAATCTTGATCAAACGAGAGATCAACTGTCTCCCATCTACATAGCTCTACATTGTACTTTATGACCGCAGTGCTCTGGTCAGTGGCGTTTACTTGAACAGCGTAAATTTCTTCTTTAATGACAGCCACGTCACACGAGTCTACGTGCGATTTCAAGGCTGACCAATCGTTAAAAATTGGATCATATCTTTCTGAGCCTTGAGATTTGGTAAAGGTAAACAACTGATCACGGAATTTTATCATCTTGGATGTACTGGCCTTCAACTCCGCTGTACCATCTGGTAAACGCTTCCACTGGTCTTCTTCTGGAATATAACAAAAAGTGTACTTGCCACCACGTGCTACAATAACACGTGTTTCCAGCCCTTTTCTTGGTGACTGCGGAAGGTGATCTTCATCAGCAAAGGTAGCCATCTTCATGGCAGCATCCATGACCAGCTTCACACAAGCAAGATTCTCACGCACCAGTTCGTTTGTCACGACATCCTCCAAATAGTCACGCGACAGAAAACGGAGTCGAACATGACCAAACAGTTCTTCAAATGCTGTTTTTCGCTCACTCTTTCTGTGGTTTACCCAGTCTAATATGATTTTAAAAACATTAGCTTCCTCTTTGACTGTAATGTCGTCCGACGAAATCCACCTCTCGATCTCTTTAGCTTCCAAGTGCAAAAACTCATCCAGTTTTGCCACGGAAACGATGTTTTCGTGAATGAAACGCCTGCTGTTGGTGATAAGCTCGTCGCAATTATATTTCTCAGCGAGGTAAAAGGTTGAAATACAGTTTATGTGTGACATTTCTCGTTCCAAAAACCGCCCTGAAGCTGTTTTCAAGCTTGGTATGATCAGATAATTCCCTGCGGCGATCAGTTCCTTACTATTCTCTTGAGTCACCTCAACAGTTCCAGTGTAAATGAATTGCAAAACATCTTCCATAACGGATCCTGAAATTTCTTCAAAGCGAACAATCCCCTCTCGATTCTCTTTCATGTCACTCTGAAGAAGCTTGGAAAAGAACGGACTTGCGGCGGAAAGAACATTTCTGTGAGCCTTTAACTCTCTGTTGTCTTTCGACACCAAAGTAATGTCGCATAAATAATCTTGTTTTCGCTCAATGTTGAGGCGTTTCATCAGTTCCACACAGAATGATGCTTGTTCAGCAGCTGAGATAGGCTGGATGTCTTCCATCACTTACTTTCCTTGAGAAAAATCCGCTTAAATGTAGCTGATAATGAAAACACATGGAAAAGATGCCGAAAGCGGAAGTATAGCTGGTTCCCAGTTTTCCATCTTAATTTCCAGGTCCCTTGGCCGTAGAACTCTGGGGACGAGATAATAGCTATGGTAAGAAATGATGGTCCCATAGCAACGGGAAAATTTTTGAGAAAAAGAGGGAAAAAAGATTGAAAGAGTTTAAAAAATATCCAGACGGCATATTTGCAAAAAATATTACATAAAAAGATAAAAGGTAAATGTCGACCAAAATTTTGCCTGCTCAGAAGAGTGTAAGAATTACAGATCGAAATTCTGCCTCATTGCTATTCAAAAGTTTCTTACATCTTCGCTTACCAGTGACAATTCTTTCTTTTGAAAAGTAAACTAATGCTCAAACTAATCATATACCTGAACAATCAAATCTGTTAAGGAGGGCAAAATTATTAAGGCTTGTTCATTTAAAGATTGCAATTTCCAATATTTCCTAACTGCTCTAGTAATTTATTGGATTGTCATTATCATAGTGCATAAGTAAAGTGTATTGGAAAGGTCAACTCTGACTTTTAAGTGTCGAGTGTTTTCTTCTTTTTCTGTTTTTACATTTGAAGAATAATAAAAGTGTTTTGTCGTTTTTTTCTTTGTTCATTGATTTTTTATAGTTTCCTTATTACTTAACTTCAGGTAACAACATTATTCGTAATCCTTTAACCTAAGGGTAACTGGCTTCTAATTTCTACTTTGAAAAGGGTGTCTTCTCCAAAGCAAATATAAAGGTCACGAGAATAAAGGAAACGATCACCAATCTAAGAAGCTCAAGATTTCCGAACAAATTCTCCTCGATATTACCATAGTAAACGTTGAAGACAATGTGGAGTGAATTTTTATTCTGGCATTTTATTTCGATGACCGTTTAGGCTCGTGTTCCTGTTTTCGACAAGCCCCTATGCCCCTTTGTGTAATACAAGGCTGATAGTGTCTTATCCAAGTAAGCAATCAATATTAAAAATAAAGAAGGTAAGTTTCTGCAGAAACTGTAGTGGTGCGTCGGTGGGGAAGTAAAACATGATAATTTTTGTTTTATCAACTAAGTTGATAATGTAAATTGAAGAGTTTAAAAGCTAACGTTTCGAGCGTTAGCCCTTCGTCATAGCAAATGGACGAAGGGCTAACAGAATAAAGTTTGTTCAGTTTCAGTAATAGGATGTAGATCCTCCATACCCTAAAGAATTCAAATGAAGATGAAAGCAACAAAGCGAACCCTCGAATAACCCTTGTGGCTTGTTTCCAGGCCTAACCGAATAGGTTCGAGAGAGCCTGGACCGCGTCTCCGTCTTTTCTCACTATTTTTCCTCTTTAATGATTTTGGTTCGGTTTTTTTTTTTTTTCTTATTTGTGTTTTCCTCTTTCCATCCTCTTTCTATCAGATCCATATAAATTCTCCTTTCACAGTGGTCTGTGAAAGACAGGCCACCAGGAGCATAATCTCCAGGACTGACGTTTACATCACCCCTTGACATGGACAATCACTGATCATCAAAAGTCGTTTCAGATCATGTTGTTGTTTGACGGTCCGTCAGAGGAAGTAAAAAAGAGAGTTTACACTGTCTTAAAACCAGGACAGACTGTCACCAAAGTCTTGCTTGGAGCTGATTTGATGCCCCTTTTTAAACTATATAGACATAAATTGAAACTGGCTGTAAAAAGAGGAAATGGTAACAGAGACTAATCAGCATTAACATGACCAACTTCATTCTTAAATCCTCTGATTGAAAAGGCTTGATGGGAAAAAGTATCTCAGGCGAATGAGTAAAGTGGGTAAGTTTCTAAAGAAGCTGTGTTGCTGCATCAGTGGGGGGTGTTTCAAGATATTTCGGTTTTATTAACGGAGTTGATAATGTAAATTGGCCACAGTAAAGATCGGTTTTTAAAGTTGATATTTCAAGCATTAGCCCTTCATCAAAGTGTATGAACCCTTGGGTACTGATTGATCTTTAAAGAACATACAGGAGTCAAAGGTAATTGAGAGTTCCTTATACTTTTTAGGTGAAATGTGATTGGGCGATTTTTTTTCTCGTGAATCGTGAATTGACTTTTTCTTTATTCGTGAATCGTGATTAAAGATAATAAGATTTTTTTTTTGTCCGCGTGAACTAATTTTTTTTTTATTTCAATCGTGACTCGGGAATAAAGAAGTGAATTAAACGCGATTAATCAATCAATCAAACTTTATTTAAATAGGGTGACACTTTTAAAATAGTTAAAAACTACTGAACTTGGGGCCCTCTATAAACACTGTCACAATTTTAAAAAAAAACCTATCATAATTAATAACCTAATCAAGAATTTGATTAAATCCTAATTAAAAATCATAAAGTACAACAAATCAAGATCTAAAAATTAAAGGTGAAACATATTGCTCATTTCTAAATTATCTTAAAAAGGAGTAAAAATCTTATCCCTAAGCTGACTTAATTTAGAATGTTTATACAAAGCATTCTTTAAAGTATTTACAGATTGAGAAGCGCGTAGCCTGAGGAGGGGGTTGATTCCAACCTCTTGAGGTTGTTGCAGAAAACGTGCGGCCTCCCTCTTTCTCTCTAATGTATCTCCTAGGTGAAATGGTTAAATTAGCACCTCGCGTATTTCTGCTGTGCTGGCTGTTGTTTAGTTCTAACTGTTCGTTTATATAGGCAGGGCAAGTACCCATAATCCTCTTGTGGGACATTAAGCATCTTTTGATGTCAGACTCGATGTTATATGGCACCCACCCTAAAATATTAAATAGATCCACAGTGCCACGGTATTGTTGAGCGTCAAGGATGATTCGAACACAGCGTTTCTGCAGCTTAAATATCTTAAATTATCATGATTATCATGACTGCAGCAGCTCGTTCATGTTACACTGCAACATAATATCAGTGACTTAATGAAAGAGTTATTCTAAAGTAAACGCTCTGTTCTTGGTAATTAAGCCTTAATTCTGTTAAGTATGCCGATACGCTTTGAAATCTTCTTACATAAAGAGTCGATATGAAGCTCAAGGAGTAGCCAGAAGTCCTGGCTACGACTTAGATAAGATATTATGTAAAGTGGAAGCTCACTTCACAAACATTCCCCTAAATATATATTCATTTGGAAGAAGACTTTGCTCTCACGGTTGATATTGATTTTTTTTTTCAATTTTGTCACCTTATATCTTAGGCACGGGGGGGGGGGGGGCTGTATTTTAACGAAAAACATATTTCTCTCCGGAATATATGGAAGGAAACGGATGAATTTGAATCATATACCTGTCTTACCCTTTTCTTCCACCTCCCATACGTATTTTAGTCTTATCTCCAGCCTCATTTCAGAACACTACACACCAACAGGAGCCCATTACCCTCCTGAAACCAATAATTAGGAAATATTTGCATTACGCATTTCTCTTCCGTACTTACCGCTGTCAAATCAGACTGTCCGTATTCCGTCCTTTCCCCTCCCATCTCTAGTATCTCTCCCTCCCCAATCTTCGCACCTGTCACCACCAGGTGACCTCCTGAAAGCCTGGTGCAGCTTATCGCTTCTGAGCTGACCGGAGCAGCCTGAGTACCACAAAGCTATTTTTTTAATTTTCCGCATTCGCGTTCCGACATTGTTAATCACCACAATTTCCGCTTACCTATCCTTTGACAATGGAAGACCTTTCAGCTATCAGTGTCACTGAACAGAATCCTTTTTGTGTAGAAATGATGAAACGGCTCAACATACAACGAAAACAAGGCCACTTATGCGACATAACTTTGATTACGAAAGATGATCAAGAGCTAAAGGCTCACAGAAATATCCTTTCTGCAGCGAGTCCGTTCTTTTACAAGCTTCTTCAGAGCGATATGAAAGAAAATCGGGAAGGGATCGTTCGGTTCGAGGAGATTTCGGGATCTGTTATGGAAGATGTTTTGGAATTCATCTATACTGGAACTGTAGAGGTTACTGAAGAAAATGCCGAAGAGCTGGTCGTCGCCACAAATTATCTCTTCGTTCCAAATTTGAAAACAATCTGTGGTCGATTTATTCATCAACAAATGTGCGAGTTAAACTGCATTTCAACCTTCTACTTCGCCGAGAAATACGATTGTGAAGAGCTTTTAAACGAAAGCAAGAGTTTCATCCACGCGAACTTCGCGTCTGTAGCAGACATGAATGAATTCCTAAGTTTGGAAGCCAAAGAAGTGGAGAGATGGATTTCAAGTGATGAGATTGTCATTGAAACGGAAGCCGATGTTTTCCAGATTGCGCAAAAGTGGGTTGAACATAACAAGAGCGAGCGGAAAGCAGCCTTTGAAGAGCTGCTTCGTCACGTGCGACTAGTTTTCGTATCGCGTGACTATTTGTTGAATGTCGTGACGAACGAACTCGTGCGTGACAACGCTGATTGTTTGAGGCTGGTTTTAAATGCCATAAAACTGACTACGTTTTCAAGCGATGTTAACCTTCCCCAGTCACCGAGAAAAGGACTTGAGACACGAGCTATAGTGGCTTGTGCAGGTAAATATGCCTGCTGCTATATCCCTGATAAAGATGAGTGGAAATGTTTACCTGAACTGTTATGGGAGAAAGATCATGAAACCCCAATGATTAGATTTCGTGATCAGTTGTATATGCTTCAGTACTGGAGTGAAGTGCAGCGGTATGATCCTGTGTTTAATGGCTGGTCATTGTTGCACCTAAACCTATTTCGTTTTGACTACTTGACTGCTGTTAGGGGAGAGCTGTATTCTTTCAGGCAGATGTATCATTACACAAAAGATGAGCAAACATGCATAAAAAAATTCAGTGTAGAGAAAAATTCATGGCAGACAATTTTCACCTCTTTTGAGAGCTGTAGGAAAGAGTCTTGTGTCATTGGGTCTGCTGACTATCTGTATCTTTTGGGAGGGAAGTCCCCACCTACCTCCAAATACCTCCCAAAAGCTGACAGATTTGACATTATGGAAAAGAAATGGGTAGAAATCACAGACATGCAACAAGCAAGGGGTGGGGCTTTTGGTGTGGCCAGTCAGGAAAAGATTTTTGTTGCTGGAGGAGCAGATGAAAAAGGCACAGTGTTGAAAACATGTGAGGTGTACAATGTTTCCACAAATGAATGGCAGTTAATTGCAAACTTAAATGTTTGCCGCACACATGGTAGTATGGTTTGTCTTGGTGGAACATTGTATGTGCTGGGTGGCTTTGACCAAACTAAGAAAAACCCAGAACATTCAGTTGAATGTTATGACAAACAGGGCAAATGGATTGTGAAGACAACCATACCAGTAAAGGACTGTAAGAAAAAAAAGGCATTTAAAGGCTGTGTGCTAAAGTTCTCCAAAGGAGTATTGGATTATCTTGATGATGCAGGTGAGGATGAGAATGAGGATGTTAGCTGTGCATAAACTGTACTCAAATGAAAGTAAATAACCTCAAGAAAAGGAGTGTTGAATAATCTTGCTGATGCAGTTGAAGAGGATGTTGGACTGTGGTAAACCCGTACTCAGATGGAAGAAATAACCTCAATAAAATGCAATGAAGAAACAATTTGTGACAGTACTTGGTCAAAGATAGATAAGGTTACTGGTAGGTAGGACAATGACTGAACTTTCCCATTAACTCAAGGCAAGATGGAAAAATATTGAATTTTCTCTGCAGAATGTTGCTATGCCAACAGAAAACACTTGGCCTTTTTTCTCCTTGATAAGTTAATACAAATTTTGTGTCCTTAATTACTCAATATTTTTATTTTGTTTTACTATTTTTTGTTTGTTTGTTTCTGTTTTTTTAAGTAGCCAAAGTTTTGGAAATTTTTATGCTAGTGTCACTCATCTTGACACATCTGAGAACTTCTAGGAAGAGGAATTAAACTTTGTAGTTAAAAAATGCTAATTAGAAATAATAGAAATAGTGTTCACTAGTTCAATAGTTTTCTTTTTACAAATGTTAAGTTTTGCTCAATCAAAAAGGGGAAATATATTTTATCCAGGATTAGAATCCCATCTGACTTGCTTTTTGCTAACCTTTTAACTCCCAGAAGTGATTAACATTAACATTTTCTCCCTGTAATATCCACACATTTTCCAGCAAATTGGTAAATTGGGAATAATTAAACTTATCAGGATGAAGTTTTTCTTTTGATCTAACACCAAATTCTCATAACCAATATACAAGGAAATTTGTGGCAGCTAGAAGAGAGAATGAACAATCAGATCTTAGGAGTTTAAGGGTTAAGCAAGCCCACTTGAATAAGCTTGTTATAGAAACATCATTAAAATAAAAATACACTTCAGGCATTGCTGAATACAGCATAAAATACAGGATGCCTGTCACTCATGAACTCAGTAAATAGCCCAATCCTTAAACAAATTATCATTTGATTTGCCCCCCCCCCCTTTCTCCCAACCCCATGAAAAATTTCAGAAGTAAAGACACATGGCATAACAACAAGGCTCAAATATGCTACGGGACTGGTTATACTATCAGTTAGCTGTTTATTTGGACTGGTAGCATTTCAGTATAAAATATACATGCACTTGTATTTGAAAGCCTGTAAAAGTTTCCATTTTATACTTGTTTATTGCATTTTTTAAGGGAGTGTTTATGGAGAGAGTTTTCACTGTACATTTTATCTTATAATTCAAGCGGTCAAAGCAAAACATTTTTCTTGTCATATATTTACTTCAAATTCAGTAACCTGGGTCACCAACAACTTTCATGTAGCTCAGCTGATAGAATATAATCTGACTGAGAAATTATAACTGGGAGGGGCTCAAGCCCTCACAACTGGTTTCCTCTGTTTTGTGCTTAGGACAAATGTTTTAAATGTCATTCTTTAAATAAATGACAATTTTCTTACTTGCATTAGGAGTAATTTTACAAAGTTAACCATTTGATACCTAAGAGTGACCAACATTTACTTTCTCCTTACAATATCACCCCTGAATCAAACACTAAGGTCATGAGAATATAGGAAATGATCATTGACTAAAGATTACAAGCTTTTGATTGTTAAATAAATTCTCCTTGTTAGCATCTTAAGAAATGTACAGAGAACAGTAAGGAGAATATGTATACTAATGTCGAGGTGTAAAGGACCTACAATTATGATAATTTGATGAATCTGCCACCTCAATTATACAAATAAGGAAAAAAAGCCTTGTGTAATGGGAGAATCTAACACTAATCCAACAGTTAAAACACCTAGATTTGCTTATTTTTATTCAATTATTTTTTGTTATTATTACTGTTAATGGTTTTTGTTCTGTTGTTCCCAGCTCCCTATAATAATAATTAAACAACTAATAAACTTGTGGCCCTGTTAATCAATAACATATTACAAATTAAATGAAATATATGCAAAATTCAATATAAAAACTAATATAAGGGTTAATACATATTACTCACATAAAATCTAAATACTGGACCGGTTCTTTTCTTGTTTCCATAGATATCTTATTTTTGCTTAAATGAAATCTAAGCTAACATTATAATGCCTGTTGCTGTTGTAAGAAGTTTAAAATATTATTTTGCTCTACAAAGTCAGTGTTACTGTAAACTTGACTTTTAGTCATTTTTGAGATAACTAGTTTTATAATGTTTTTGCCATAAAATTCACATATTTTTCAGTTTAGGTATTCAATAGGATTTTCATTATTTCCTTTTTTATATTCAGATTTTTGCATTTAAGAATAAAAACAGTGTTTTGTTGTTGTTGTTGTTGTTGTTTTTTTTTTTTTGTCCATTGCCTCTTTAATTTCCATATAATCAACCTTCTTTTAATCAAATTTTCTCAAAACAGCTGATTTGATGACCCTTTTTCTAATTACATACACAAGGGCATAGCCAGTGGAGTCCTGGGGTGCCTGTGAGCCCCCTTCCCTTGAAGGCTTTTTTTTTGGTCACATTGAGTAAACACGGCATGAAGGTCAACATGACAATCTGGTGAATACTGTCAGTTTGTCACTGTGTGACTCCCCTTGAAAAATCCACACAATGCCCTGGATGTAGATTGGCCCAGGCCACAGAAGGAGGAGGGGGAACACACCAAGTGCATTCTTAAAACTTCTGGCTGGGGTGACTTTTTGATTAAAAACCTCCTAATTGCCTCCCAACAATTATTCCACAATTATAATTCAATTTTATGAGGTGAAGAGAAACTACATTAAACCTGGCGAGTCAGGTTCTACCCTCCCAGGCTCTGGTACACCCCTATGTCCACTCAAGCAATGCTATGGTTTTGACCTGAGAAGCAGTCAGTATGAAAGATGCATAGCAGTCAAGGTTAATTAACGACTTAGAAGTCCAGTGCTGTAAACATTACTACACATGCTATCTGTAGTGAGAGAGTTTAAAGTACAAGGTTTAAAGCAAACAGTAGCTAATGAGAGGGAACCTTCGATTTAACCCAGCCTTTCCTTAGATGAGCTTCTAAATTAAGGCAATAATAAACGAATGGCTGTGTCTGCTGTCTGCTATGAACAACATGAGTAATTCTAAAGCTGCTAAGTGTCGGATTACCTACTACTCAACAATCGTAAGTTTATCTAGTAATTCTTTAGAAAGCTTCAGAACAGAGCCGGTGAATGAGTTGTCATTTTCTGGGTCAATTTTTGTCACTGGTATGATTGTTTCGTGGATCCATTGGTCGTTTGCAGGGTCAAAACATTCAACTTTTAGCTCCCGACTATCGGGGAACAGATTTTCTCCACCCAGTACGTACAGCTTTCCATTCAGACAAACCATACTACCATAACAGCGTGGGACATTCAAGTTTGCAATAAGTTGCCATTCGTTTGTTAACGTATTGTACATCTCACAAGCTTTCAACCTTCCCGTAGAGTTTTTTCCTCCAGCAACGAAGATTTTTTCTTGAGAGGCCACGCCAAAAGCGTCGCTTCTTCCTTCCAGCATATCTGCGATTCTCTCCCACTTGTTTTCCACAGTGTCAAATCTCTCAGCTATGACGACGTAGTTACTTGATCGTGGAATCCTACCACCAAACGAATAAAGATGTCTGTCGGCTGCAATAACACAAGCATCCTGTCTACACTGTTCATGATATGAGTGAATTGTCTCCCATACACACTGCTTTACATTGTACCTCTTCGTGACAGTTTTCCGGCTGCCATAGAAGTCAACTTCAACAGCATAAATTTCCCCTTTAAGAACGGCCAACTTTCCAGGGTCTGTGCTCAAGTTCAGCTCAGACCAAACGTTAAAAATAGGATCATATCTCTCTGAAATTTGACGATTGGTGGATGTGAACAACTGGTCACGAAATTTTATCATCTGAGTTAAACTGTTTGTGTCCTTCAGGCCATCTGGCAAGCGCTTCCACAGGCCTCCTTTAGGGAGATAACAAAAAGTGTTCTTGCCACCACGAGCAACAATGACACGTTTATCAAGACATCTTCTTGGTGATTGCAGAAAATCGTCTTAAAATTAACCAAGGTAGCCATCTGTATGGTTGCATCCATGACCAGCTTCACACAAGCCAAATTCTCACGCACCAGTTCGTTTGTGGCGACATCCTCCAGACAGTCACGCGACAGAAAACCCAGTCGAACGTGACCAAACAATTCTTCTAATGCTGCTTTTCGCTCACTCTTTCTGTGGTTTATCCAGTCTAAGATGATTTTAAAAACATCAGCTTCCTCTTTGACAGTAATTTCGTCGGGTGAAATCCACTTCTCGATCTCTTTAGCTTCCAAGTGCAAAAATTCATCCAGTTTTGCCACGGTAACGATGTTTTCGTGAATAAAACATCTACTGTTAGTGACAAGCTCGTCACACTCATATTTCTCAGCGAAGTAAAAGGTTGAAATTCAGTTTGAGTTGGACATTTCTCGTTCCAAAAACCGCCCTGAAATAGTTTTCAAGCTCGTTATGATCAGATAATTTCCTGCGGCGATCAGGTCCTCGGCATTCTCTTGAGTCACCTCCACAGTTCCAGTGTAGATGAATTCCAAAACATCTTCCATAATAGTTCCTGAGATCTCCTCAAGTCGAATAATTCCTTCTCGATTCTCCTTCATGTCGCTCTGAAGAAGCTTGCAAAAGAACGGACTTGCGGCGGAAAGAACATTTCTGTGAGCTTTGAACTCTCTGTCGTCGTTCGTCACCAAAGTAATGTCGCACAAACAATCTTGTTTTCGCTGAATGTTGAGGCGTTTCATCAGTTCCACACAGAATGACGCTTTTTCAGCAGCTGCGATAGGCTGGATATCTTGCATCATTAACAGAATATCCTAGTTTCCTTGAGCAGAATCCACTCTAATGTAACTAATAATGGGGAACACACGAAAAAGATATCGAAAACGGAAGTAAAGCTGGTTTCCAGTTTCGGGCATTCTAATTCCCGTTTCCTTTGGCCGTGGAACTCTGGGGACGAGATATTGGCTATGGTGGTTTTGAGAAAAACACGGACATATTTGCAAAAAAGTGTTATGTAAAAAGATACAGGTAAAGGTCAACCAAAAATTTTGCCTGCTCGGAAGAGTACAAGAATTACAGATCGAAATTCTACTGCACTGCAAGACACTTCATTCTGGTTAGCTGTATTCAAAAGTTTTTTACATCTTCGCTTGCCAGTGACAAATCTTTCTTTTGAAAAGTAAACTAATGCTCAAACTGATCATACCTGTACAGTCAGTCAAATCTGTTCAGGAGGCCAAAATTATTACGGCTTGTTCATGTTAAGATTGCAATTTCCAATATTTCCTAAACATTTTAGTAATTCATTAGATTGTCATTATCATAGTACATTAGTGAAGTGTATTTGAAAGGTCAACTCTGACTTTTAAGCGTCAAGTGTTCTCTTCTTTTTCTGTTTTTTCATTCGAATTTTTGTGTTTAAGAATAATAAAAGTGTTTTCCAGTTTTTTTTTTTTTTGTTCATTGATTTTGTTAGTTTCCTAATTACTTAACTTCAGCTAAGAGTAACTGGCTTCTAATTTCTCCTTTGAAAAGGGTATCTCCTCTAAAGCAATATAACGGTCACGAGAATAAACGAAACAATCACCAATTTAAGAAGCTCCTAATTTTCAAACCGACTCTCCTCGTCAGTATCATAGGAAATGCTGAGAGAACAGTGTGGAGTGAATACTAATATTAACGTGTACAGGTGGTTTTTAAGTTTGGAACAATTGCTATTCCGCCATTTTATTTCGATGACCGTTTAGGTGCGTTGTCCTGTTTTCGACAGGCCCCTATGCCCCTTTGTGTAATACAAGGCTGATAGTGTCTTATCCAAGTAAGCAATCAATATTAAAACTGAATAACGGGGGTAAGTTCCTAAAGAAACTGAGGAGGTGCGTCGGTGGCGAAGTATAACATGATAATTTTTGTTTTATCAACTAACATTGTTAATTGGCCACCGTAAAGAGTTTCAAAGCTGACCTTTCGAGCGTTAGCCCCAACAGGATGAAGGTTTTTAAGTTTCAGTGATGGGATGTAGATCTTCCATACCCTAAAGAATGTAAATGAAAATTGTAACAACAAAGCGAACCCTCGAATGCGGAATAACCCATGTGGCTTGTTTCCAGGCCTAACCGAATAGGTTTGAGAGAGCCTGGACCGCGTCTCCGTCTTTTCTCTCTATTTCCCCCCTTAGTGAATTTGGTTGGGTTTTTCTTTTTTTCTAATTTGTTCTTTCCTCATTCCATCTTCTCTCCATCAGTTCCACATAAATTATCCTTTCACAGTGACCTGTGAAAGATAGGCCACGGGGATCATAATCTCCACAACTGACGTTCACATCGCCCCTTGACATGGACAATCACCGATAATCAAAAATCGTTTCAGATCATGTTGTTGTTTGACGGTCCGTCAGAGGAATTAAAAAAGAGAGTTTACATTGTCTTAAAACCAGGACAGACTTTCACCAAAGTCTTGCTTGGAGCTGAGTTGATGCCCCCTTTTTAACTATATACACATACATTGAAACCGGTTATAAAAAGAGGAGATGGTAACAGAGACTAATCAGCATTAACATGACCAGCTTCATTCCTAAATCCTCTGATTGAAATGGCTGGATGGGAAAAAACATGTTAAGCGTATGAGTAAAGTGGGTAAGTTTCTAAAGAAGCTGTGGTGCTGCGTCAGTGGGGGGTGTTTCAAGATATTTTGGTTTTATTAATGGAGTTGATAATGTAAATTGGCCACAGTAAAGATTGGTTTTAAAAGGTGACATTTAAAGCATTATACTTGTTGATCTTTAGAGAACAGGAGTCAAAGTTAATTGAGGGTTCCTTATACTTTTACGTGAAGCGTGATTGGGCAATTTTTTTTCTCGTGAATCGTGATTTGATTTTTCTTTATTCGTGAATTGTGATTTAAGATAATAAGATCTTTTCATGTCCACGTGAACTAATTTTTTTTTTTATTTCAGACGTGACTCGGGAATTAAGAAGTGAATTAAACGCGATTAATCAATCAATCAATCAATCAAACTTTATTTAAATAGGGTGACACTAATAGTTAAAAAGTAATGAACTTGTGGCCTTCTATAAACATTGCAACAATTTTTAATAAAACCTACAATAATTAATCACCTAATTAAGAATTTAATTAAAACCTAATTAAAACACATAATGTACAACAAATCAAGATATAAAAGTTAAAGGTAAAACAAATTGCTCATATCATTCGATCTGAAAATAAATTATCTAAAAAAGGAGTAAAAAATCTTATCCCTTAGCTGACTTGATTTAAAATGTTTATACAGAGCATTCTTCAAAGTATTTGCAGAAGCGCGTTGCTTAAGGGGGGAGATGATTCCAACATCTTGAGGTTGTTGCAGAAAACGTGCGACCTCCCTCTTTCTCTCTAATGTATCTCCTTGGTAAAATGGTTAAGTCAGCACCTCGTGTATTTCTGCTGTGCTGGCTGTTATTTAATTCTAACTGTTCGTTTATATAGGCAGGACAAGTACCCATAATCCTCTTGTAGATCATTAAGCATCTTTTGATGTCAAACTCGATGTTATATGGCACCCATCCTTAAATATTAAATAGATCCACAGTGCCATGGCGTTGTTGGGCGTCAAGAATGATTCGAACACAGCGTTTCTATTGCTTAAATATCTTACATATATTATCATGACTGCAGCAGCTTGTCCGTGTTACACTGCAATATAATATCAGTGGCTTAATGAGAGAATTATCATAAAGTATAAGCTCTGTTCTTGGTAAGTAAGCCTTAATTCTGTTAAGTATGCCGATACGCTTTGAAGTCTTCTTACATAAAGAGTCGATATGAACATCGAAACTGAGCTGTTCATCAAGGTCAAGGCGTAGCCAGAAGTCCTGGCTAAATTTCCGCATTCGCGTTCCGAAATTGTTAATCACCACAATCTCCGCTTACAAACCTCGAAAACAAGGCCTATCCTTTGACGATGGAAGACCTTCCAGCTATCAGTGTCACTGAACAGAATCCTTTTTGTGTAGAAATGATGAAACGGCTCAACATACAACGAAAACAAGGCCACTTATGCGACATAACTTTGATTACGAAAGATGATCAAGAGTTAATGGCTCACAGAAATATCCTTTCTGCAGCGAGTCCGTTCTTTTGCAAGCTTCTTCAAAGCGATATGAAGGAAAATCGGGAAGGGATCGTTCGGTTGGAGGAGATTTCGGGATCTGTTATGGAAGATGTTTTGGAATTCATCTACACTGGAACTGTAGAGGTTACTGAAGAAAATGCCGAAGAGCTGGTCGTCGCCACAAATTATCTCCTCGTTCCAAACTTGAAAACAATCTCTGGTCGATTTATACAACAACAAATGTGTGAGTTAAACTGCATTTCAACCTTCTACTTCGCCGAGAAATACGATTGTGAAGAGCTTTTAAACGAAAGCAAGAGTTTCATCCACGCGAACTTCGCGTCTGTAGCAGACATGAATGAATTCCTAAGTTTGGAAGTCAAAGAAGTGGAGAGATGGATTTCTAGTGATGAGATTGTCATTGAAACGGAAGCCGATGTGTTCCAGATTGCGCAAAAGTGGGTTGAACATATCAAGAGCGAGCGGAAAGCAGCCTTTGAAGAGCTGCTTCGTCACGTGCGACTAGCTTTCGTATCGCGTGACTATTTGTTGAATGTCGTGACGAACGAACTCGTGCGTGACAACGCTGATTGTTTGAGGCTGGTTTCAAATGCAATACATACATACATACATACATACATTCTTTATTTGATAAGTAGGTTGTGTGAAAGGCAGCCAAAGGGCTGATGTGGACCTACTATACTAAATATTAAGAATTACATATATATAAAAATTGCAATAATAACTTAGAACTACTATATACAAATAAAATGGTGTTCACTAAGACTAACATATAAATCTAAAAGTAAATGAAATGGTCCTTTCTGTTGGCAACTACTGTTGCCTCTTTCTCAAATGAAAAATTGTCAATAGTCTTAACATGCACTATGAACTGCAGTTTTATGAAAATTCCATGAATTTCATGTGAAAAACCCATGAAGATCATTTCATGGCCCATGAATACTGCAAAATGAAATTTCATGGGGTTATTTTTAGCCCTGAATTTTCCATGAATTAGGGGAATTTTTTTCATGACCCATGAATTTCTTCAAAGTCTATTTTTATGATCCATTGATTTGCCATGAAAGTCATCAGAATTAATTTCATGACCCATGAATTTCTTTATGTGCCTACTTTCATGACCCATGAATTTTTTCAAAGTCTACTTTCATGACCCATTAGTTTCCCCAGAAAGTCATCAGAATGAATTTCATGCCCATGAATTGCAATCAAACAGCATTTCATGGGCTAACAATTTATTTGTTTTGGGAGAACAAAATTAATGGGCCATGAATATTCCCTGAAATCTGTTGCCCATGAATTTCATTGATGAATTCATAGGCCATTAAAAGTGGTAATAATGAGTTCATCACAGTCACTGATTTATCAACGAGCTGACTTTCATGATCCGTGGAACTAACTTGTTATAAATTTATGCACTGATGGAATTTTGGTGTACAGCGCGAAAACCGTCGAATGAAAATGTCCCTAAACATCTTAAGTGGCCTTTGTTAACGTAAAATGTACAGGAAATCACAAAACAATGACTAAAAACAATGGATCTTCAATTTGCTCTTTTGTTGAGACAAATAGGGCTGGAGGCAATAACCCAGATGTTTGATCCTCACTTTGATTTTTTGGGGCCTTTTTGCCTTCGCCATGCCTGGACGACTTTGTTGAATTTTTTCTGCCTCACTGCTGGCTTTGATTGTTAGCCATGACTCTGGAAACCTGTTCAAGGCCTTCTCTTACATTCTTACGGCTGAGGAATCTTCTAGGGCTTTTCCAGTAAGGCACCTGCAGAGTACAGATGCTTAAGTTGCACAGCAATAGTACGCATTGCAACTACACGAAATGTGGAACAAAACAATGAAAAATCAATCACTTTGTCACCTCAATTTGGAACTTTGAATAGTGTGCAAATGTAACCTGAAAAAAATGCTATTTTTACCTCGTTCATAGAGTCGCCGGTTAACAGAGTCAGGCCATCTTCTCAGTCGGGATGAAACGTTACCTTCATGTATTCATTGAGATCGCCTTCTACAACATCGTTGTTGATTTCGTGATCGCTTTCACAGGAATCACTGTCGATGTCAGCTCTGACTTTCTTGGACTCTGATGTCCTGTCGATTGTTACTTGCTTCGAATTCCAAATACCGAACAGCTTTTTGTGCTGCTTTATTTTGTAAGATTACAGACGCAGCAACGAGACCTCTTCGGAGTCATTTCGTAACGTCGAACACGATAACCTGTGAGGTCACTATGTGACCGCTGACCTATGATGGCTGCGATGACCTAAGGTCACCACGTGAAAGTACACGTGATTTACGAAGAAGTGGCGGTTTTTTTCGTACCTCGAACGGAATGGTTCCATTCCAATTGCATTTCTCGTAGTGTTTGTGTAGCAGTCTCTTTTTTTCCAGATCAACGCAATGGACCATCTGAAAAGTTTTTTCAAAGAGGTTTCCTCAAGATGAAGTTATCGACATGTATTACAACGTGAAGGGGTAAGTTCAAGCTTGGTCATCTTATTACGCGTAAACATCGGAGCGCGCGCGCTAACTATTGATTTAACTTGAAAATTTTTATTCTGTGATCATCTGGCGAAACATCACAAGAGTTTGTATGGAAATACCTACGACCGTTCTTAGGAATAAAAAATACAGTCAAATTCTGAATACGAAATACCTCACCTCACTTCCATAGTGCGTCGCTTAGTATCTGACGGCTTCATGTTGAAAAGAACCTGTTTTGGCGAGTTATCCATTTCTAGGTTTACTACGTACATAAGAAAGGCTCTTAGATAACTGATGATGTGCTCCCTTTATTTTGCAAACAGTGAAGAGTGTTGGTCTACAAAACTGATGAAAGGAAATGCACACTTGCTAAAGCAGCCTATCTTGGTCCAAACGATGATGAAGATGCAAATAGTAATGATAACCGAAAGAAGGATGGCACATTCAGCTGGCCAAAACAGAGAGACACTGACATAGTCAGCCATAGATATATCTTCACACATGCAAGAGTGCAGAAAGTTGGTAATTGTTTTGTTGTTAGTTACATTGAGAGTATTGATCACAAGTGTAAAACATATCAAGAAATTTACATGAATGCTGTTACATAAATAGACATTATAATAACTGTCCATAACATTTTACACATGATATTAGACGAAGGAAATGATATTTGAAGTTTAGACAAAAATACATCAAGCCAGTGAGTATATTTTCAATAATTTCGTCCAAATATTTTTCACATCAAATTTATTATATACCTTCAGAAATATAGGAGCAGAATCTGTCTCCACAAGGAAAATCAGTGATATCAAAATAGAGCTAAAAATCATTAACATCTTAATTTTATGCAGAAAATTTCATACCAACTTTTTTTATTTAAGAAAGTGTAAACTGAATTATCACAATTTTGGAATCCTAAAGTAATATTTATGTACAGCTGGTGAAACAAAATAAACTATCAGAGAATCCAAACTTCTGGTCATGTCTTTCATGTGTGTGTGCTTGTACAACAGGACCAAGAAGTTTCACAGATAGGTTAGTTCTTCAGTGTATAATTTAAGTGATAGTGTATGTATTACAGTTATGGTATACTGCAAGCTATACACTGTAGTACAGTCTTTGGTACAAGAAAAGTGAAGAATTTTCAATTCCAAATTCATAGGGTTTTCAAAGAATTTTCATGGTGCTTGCATATTCCTAACAACCCCATGAAAACTAACTGGCAATTAACTTTCATGTGCCATGAAAAAACCATGTAGAGGCCATGAAAATTCAAGGAAAATTTTCATGGTCAATGAATTTTTAACATATTCACAGGATATTCATGGGTCATGATTTGCTGCAACCCATTAAAAACTAGTGAACTTTGACACCATGAAATTTTGGGCTTGAAATTCATGGGTTTCTCAGTACCTTTGAAAAGGCCATGAAATGCCATTTTCATGGGTATTTCATGGCTTCTAGGTCACTTTCTCAATATTTCATGGGTCGTGAATATGGAAATTTTCACAGGTTTTTCATGGGATTTTTCAGGTCTTTTTCATGGCACTGAGACCATGAAAATGTCATTGATTTAACCATGAATATCCTGTGAAAAATCTGTGAATTTACAATGAATTATTTCACAAGATTTTCATGGGTTTTGAGTTCATAGTGATGTTTACGTAAAATTTGTTTAAAAGAATAAAAACTTTCAGGTACTTTAACTAATCTATTTACAAAATTCCAAATAACAGGACCTCTGTATCGTAGGGAGTTCCTGCCGGTCTCTGATCTAAATCTAATGACATTAAATTGGTTAGGAACACGAGAAGATCTAGAAGAAACTCTTTTAGAAAACAGTTCACATATCGACTGGGTCGTTGTTCCAAAATATACTTTGTGCAAGAGAAACAGTACAGATTTTTTATAGAAGTAAGAGATGGGCAGCCAGTCGGATTTCATGAGACATGTGTCATCTGCCATCGTTGAGTCGAGGTTATTCACAATACGAGCTGCTCTTGCATGAATATGGTTTAGAGAGTTCAGTGCGGAAGGAGAACAATTTCCCCATACCGAAATTCCATACGTTACACTGGGGATAATTGTTTTAAAGTATATTTCCTCGAGAACCTTCTTCGGAAGGATTCTCTGACTACGTTTTCAAGCGATGTTAACCTTCCCCAGTCACCGAGAAAAGGACTTGAGACACGAGCTATAGTGGCTTGTGCAGGTAAATATGCCTGCTGCTATATCCCTGATAAAGATGAGTGGAAATGTTTACCTGAACTGTTATGGGAGAA
The DNA here is from genome assembly GCF_036669915.1 of Pocillopora verrucosa. NCBI lineage: Eukaryota > Metazoa > Cnidaria > Anthozoa > Scleractinia > Pocilloporidae > Pocillopora > Pocillopora verrucosa. Next base: position 15,308,125 of record NC_089323.1, on the reverse strand, counting down.
AGATCATGAAACTCCAATGATTAGATTTCGTGATCAGTTGTATATGCTTCAGGACTGGAGTCAAGTGCAGTGGTATGATCCTGTGTTTAATGGTTGGTCATTGTTGCACCTCAACCTATTTTCTTTTGACTACTTGACTACTGTTAGGGGAGAGCTGTATTCTGTCGAGCAGATGTATCCTTACACAGAAGATGAGGAAACATGCATAAAAAAATTCAGTGTAGAGCAAAATTCATGGCAGACAATTTTCACCTCTTTTGAGAGCTGTAGGGAAGAGTCTTGTGTCATTGGGTCTGCTAACTATCTGTATCTTTTGGGAGGGAAGTCCTCACCTACCTCCAAATACCTCCCAAAAGCTGACAGATTTGACATTGTGGAAAAGAAATGGGAAGAAATCACAGACATGCAACAAGCAAGGGGTGAGGCTTTTGGTGTGGCCAGTCAGGAAAAGATTTTTGTTGCTGGAGGAGCAGATGAAGAAGGCACAGTGTTGAAAACATGTGAGGTGTACAATGTTTCCACAAATGAATGGCAGTTAATTGCAAACTTAAACATTTACCGTACACATGGTAGTATGGTTTGTCTTGGTGGAACATTGTATGTGCTGGGTGGCTTTGACCAAAGTAAGAAAAACCCAGAACATTCAGTTGAATATTATGACAAACAGGGCAAGTGGATTGTGAAGACAGTCATACCAATAAAGGACTGTAAGAAAAAACAGGCATTCCAAGGCTGTGTGCTAAAGTTCTCCAAAGGAGTATTGGATCATCTTAGAGATCCAAATGCAGTGGATTATTAACTGTGCACAAACTGTACCCAAATGAAAGAAAAAATCCTCAAGAAAATGCTCTGAAGAAACAATTTGCGACAGTAATAGAATCCACTGGATCAAAGATAGATAAGGTTACCAGTAGATAGGACAATGACTGAACTTTCCCATCAACCCAAGTCAAGAGAGTAAAACGTGGAATTTTCTGTATGTTGCTATGCCGAGAGAACAACTCTTGGCCTATTTCCTCTTAGATACAGAATCCTTGATAAGTTAATACATATTTTTCTGTCCTAAAGCTAAATGTTTTTTGATGTTAATTTTTTGTTTCTGTTTGTTAAGTAGCCAGTTTTTTGCACTAGCATCACTCATCTTGACACATCTGAGAACTTCCAGAGAGAGAAACTGAAGTTTGTAGTTTAAAATGCTAATTATGAATAATAGAAATTGTGCTCACTATATGCATGTTTTACTCAAGCACAATCTTTTAGGGTTTTCTTTTTACAAATGCTAGGTTTTGCAAAGTCCAAAAAGGGCAGTTTATTTGATCAGGATTAGAATCTCATCTAACCAGCTCAGAAGTGATTAACATGTAAATTCTCCCTGCAATATCCACACATTATTCAGCAAATTGGCAATGGGAATAATTAAACTATCAGGTTGAAGTTGTTCTTTTGATCTAACACCAAATTCTCATAACCAATATACAAGGAAATTTGTAGCAGCTAGAGGAGAGTATGAGCAATCAGATCTTAGGAGTTTAAGGATTAAGCAAGCCCACTTGAATTAAGCTTGTTATAGAAACATCATTAAAATAAAAATACACTTCAGGCATTGCTGAATACAGCATAAAATACAGGATGCCTGTCACTCATGAACCCAATAAATAGTCCAATCCTCTAACAAATGATCATTTGATTTGCCCCCCCTTCCTCCCAACCCCACGAAAAATTTCAGAAGTAAAGACACATGGTATAACAACAAGGCTCAAATATGCTATGGGATTGGTTATACCATGAGTTAGCTGTTTATTTGGACTGGTAGCATTTCAGTATAAAATATACATGCACTTGTATTTGAAAGCCTGTAAAAGCTTTTATTTCATACATGTTTACTGCATTTTTTAGGGGAGTGTTTATGGAGAGAGCTTTCACTGTACATTTTATCTTATAATCCAATCAGTTAAAGCACAACATTTTCTTGTCATATATTTACTTCAAATTCAGTAACCTTGGTCACCAAAAACTTTTATTTAGCTCAGTTGATAGAGTATAATCTGACTGAGAAATTGTAACTGGGTGGGGCTCAAACCTTCATAACAAGCTTTCCTCTGTTTTGTGCTCAGGACAAATGTTTTTAAATGTCATTCTTTTAATAAATGACAATTTTCTTACATGCATTAGGAGTAATTTTACAAAGTTAACCCTTTGATCCCCAAGAGTGACTAACATCTAATTTCTCCTTACAGTATCACCCCTTAGTCAAACACCAAGGTCATGAGAATAAATGAAATGATCACTGACTAAAGACTATAAGCTCTTGGTTGTTAAATGAATTCTCCTTGTCAGCATCTTAGGAAATGTACAGAGAACAGTATGGAGAATATGCATAATGATGTTAGGTTGTAAAAGCTTTAAACTATGATAATTTGATGAATCTGCCACCTAAGTTATTCAAATAAAGATAAAAGAAGCCTTGTTTAATGGAAGAATCTAACTCTAATCCAAAACTTAAAAACACTTTGATTTGCTTATTTTTATTTAATTATTTTTGTTATTATTACTGTTAGTGATTTTGTTTTGTTGTTCCCAGCTCCCTTTTATTACTTTTACCGCTGCTTGGTGCTCCCATTGAATTTCATATCATAATTATCATATAATAACAGTAATATCATATGATATATGGCATTTTGGGATGCAAAAACGTCTGTCATAACTTCACGACATGTTTGTTAAGAGAAAATTCAAATTGCACAGCAAACATTTTATTGCAACTGAAGATGGAAAACATTTAAGAATGCCGAAAAAATTTTCAAACTAAAAATGTTCCTTTTAGAAGGATTAGTTAATCTGTTGAATTGAAATTGCAAATCAATCCTCAGATACAGTAGATATCCATGAGGTAAGCGATGCAGGTATCGGGCATACATCGGAGACTAAATGCAGATCCAAAAATGACATAAAGGATTATTATACCACCCAAAGTTTGTCCAGTACTCCTTTGGAGAGTTTAAGTACACAGCCATTAAAGACCGGCTCTCCGTAATAGCTGTAATTCATGACTGGTTTTGCGGGTATGGTTGTTTTATGGATCCATTTGCCCTCTTCAGAATTAAACCACTCAACCTTCAGTTCACGACAGTCTTCCTCTCTTTGTCCACCTAACACGTAAAGCTTCCCGTTCAGACACACCATACTACCACACATGCGAGAAACAGTCAAGCTTCCCGTGAGTTGCCACTCATTTGTTGAGGTATTGTAAATCTCACAAGTTTGCAACACTGAGTTTCCTTCCCTATGCTTTCCTCCAGCAACGAAGATTTTGTCTTTGATGGCTTCACCAAAAGCGTCGCCTCTATCTTCGAGCATGTCCGCGATTTTCTCCCATTTCTTAACCACAGTGTCAAATCTCTCGGCTTTCGCGACATATTCTCTAGTTTTTGGGGGCTTTCCACCAAAAACATAAAGATAACTGCCAGCAGAAACAACACAGGCTTGCCCTCTACAAGCTTCATTGGATGAAAAAAGCGTCTCCCAAGAGCACTGCTCCACATTGTATATTTTGACAATGGTTTGTTGCTTGGAAATGTTAAGCTCAAGAGCATACATTTCTCCTTTAACTATAGCTACCCTGGAAACGTTTTCACGCAATTCCAACTCAGACCAGACATTAAAAACTGGATCATACCTCTCTACGCTGCCATCTCTAGAAAATCTAAACAAGTTATCTCGGTATCTTGTCACTTGGGTGTGGCCTGTCGACCTCCCACCTGGTAGTCGTTTCCACTTGTCCTTTTCGGGAAAATAACAGAAATTTTCATAACCCCCACACGCTACAATGCCGTGTAGTTCGACACCTTTTCTCGGCGTTTGGGGTGCATCTCCTTCACTTGAGAAACTAGACATTTTTAAAGCCGCAGAGGTCAACCGTAAACAAGCAAAGCTCTCTTGAACAAGTTCATTTGTCACGACATCTATTAAGTAGTCACGCGACATCAAAACCAGTCTGACGTGGCGAAACAACTGTTCGAAAAATGCTTTTCGCTCGCTCTTGCTGTGTTCAATCCACTCGAGCACGATCTTAAAAACATGGGCTTCCGTTTCAACGGAAATATCGTCACTTGAAAGCCATTTCTCCGCTTCTTTGGCTTCCAAATTAAGGAATTCGTCCAATGCTGCCACAAAACGGAAGTTCTCGAGGACGAATCTCCTGCTGTTGTTCATAAGCTCGTCACAATCGTATTTCTCAGCGAGGTAAAACGTTGAAATGCAGTTGGAGTTGGACATTTCTGCCTCCAGAAATCGCCCTGAAACATTTTTCAAGCTCAGTATCATCAGATAGCTTCCTGCGGCGATCAGTTCCTTAGCATTCTCTTGAGTCACCTCCACAGTTCCAGTGTAGATGAATTCCAAAACATCTTCCATAATAGTTCCTGAGATCTCCTCAAACCGAACAATCCCTTCTCGATTCTCCTTCATATCGCTCTGAAGAAGCTTGCAAAAGAACGGACTAGCGGCGGAAAGAACATTTCTGTGAGCTTTGAACTCTCTGTCGTCGTTCGTCAACAAAGTAATGTCGCACAAATAATCTTGTTTTCGCTGAATGTTGAGGCGCTTCATCAGTTCCACACAGAATGACGCTTGTTCAGCAGCTGAGATAGGCTGTATATCTTCCATCATTTACACAATATCCTAATTTCCTTCAGCAAAATCCACTAAAATGTAGCTGATAATGAGGAACACACGAAAAAGATATCGAAAGCGGAAGTAGCGGTTTTCAGTTTCGGGCATTCTAATTCCCGTGTCCCTTGGCCGTGGAAATCTGGGGACGAGATATTAGCTGTAGTAGTTTTGAGGAAAACAGCGAAAAAAGATTGGACGAGTTTGAAAAAATATCCTGACGGCATATTTACAAAAAAGTATTACAAAAAGAGATGTATCTCTAATGTATCTCCTAGGTAAAATGGTTAAGTTAGCTCCTCGAGTATTTCTGCTGGGCTGGCTGTTGTTTAGGTCTAACTGTGCGTTTATATAGGCAGAGCAAGTACCATAATCCTCTTGTAGGCCATTAGGCATCATTTAATGCCAAACTCGATATTATATGGCACCCACCCTAAAATATTAAATAGATCCACAGTGCCATGTCGTTGTTGGGCGTCAAGGATGATTCGAACATAGCGTTCCTGTAACTTAAATATCTCACATATATTATCATGACTGCAGCAGCTTGTCCATGTTACACTGCAATATAATATCAATGGCTTAATGAGAGAAATATCATAAAGTATAAGCTCTGTTCTTGGTAAGTAAGCCTTAATTCTGTTAAGTATACCGATACGCTTTGAAATCTTCTTACATAAAGAGTCGATATGAACATCGAAACTGAGCTGTTCATCAAGGTCAAGGCGTAGCCAGAAGTCCTGGCTACGGCTTGGATAAGATATTCTGTACAGTGGAAGCTCACTTCACAAACATTCCCCTAAATATATATTCATTTGGAAGAAGACTTTGCTCTCACGGTTGATATTGATTTTTTTTTCAATTTTGTCACCTTATATCCTAGGCACTGGGGGGCTGTATTTTACCGAAAAACATATTTTTCTCCGGAATATATGGAAGGAAACGGAGGAATTTGAATCATATACCTGTCTAACCCTTTTCTTTCACCCCCCATACGTATTTTAGTCTTGTCTCCAACCTCATTTCAGAACACTCCACACCAACAGGAGCCCATTACCCTCCTGACACCAACAATTAGGAAACATTTGCATCACGCATTTCTCTTCCGTACTTACCGCTGTCAAATTAGACTGTCCGTATTCCGTCCTTTCCCCTCCCATCTCTAGTACCTCTCCCTCCCCAATCTCCGCACCAGTCACCACCAGGTGACCTCCTGAAAGCCCAACATGATCTCGAGACCAAAGTAATGATTATCGTTACTTCGAATTGGCCCTAAAATAATGAAAAGCATTATTTCATGGCTTGTGTGAGACCTTCGGAACTCGAAGCCTGGGTACAAGTATACAGGAAAGATAAAATGGCGGCTTACGGCGGCGATGGAAATCTCAGTAGTTTAGTGTTTTAGCGTGAAAAGGCTTGGGTGTTGTGATCTGCTTCTCAAGTAAAGAGATACAAAGGGTATGCCTTGCCCGTAGGTGATTTTAACATGCTAATAAGACTTGTAATTCAAATAATATACATCAGCTGGAATAGGAATATTAAAAGAAAAATAATAATATTTAACTACACTAAGCTTTGGTTTTATGTCCAAATTAAGCACTTAATCGAAGGTTAGTACACTGATCAGGCCCAGAAGGCCAAAGCAGTACTGTCTGCTGTCAGTTTAATTTTTGTGCTTTCTATCTATCTATCTATTTTATTTATCAATGTTTCATTGAGTTATAATTCATTGATCTCTTTCAATAGGGCAGGTTCGCACATGTAACCTAATCCTACATGTAAGTAAGTATGTATGTGTAAGCTCACTCGAAATGTTTTTGAGTGGAAGGCAAGCTGGCGATAGCACTAGGCAGCAAAGGCCAAACCTTGTCCTGAATAGAAGTCTGACAAGTGTGAAGTAAGCAGCAGATATTTTATTGTAGGCAGCCAAATTGTTGGCTGAGGCACATTTTGACTGGGCTGGTTGTGTGTAGCATGTATGTGCCCTTCTTTTTAGGTGTTAAACAGGTCAAAGTACCCAAAAAACCTCTGTGATTCTTAAGAGTTTGCATCTGTTCTGAAAATTCGGGGGAGAGTCAGGGGAGCATTATTTATACCTATCTATATAAAAAGTGAGTGTTGGACCATTTTAACCCAGTTTATTTTATTGAGAGCAAAACCCTAGGTATAGCTTGGGATTTGTGTGATTTTCACAATTTGTTAGTTTTTTGTGTAAACTTAATTTATAGGAACCTTGTTAATTGTCAGCTTCAAGAACAAGTTCATAATCTTTACTGCAGCCCTCTTTGCTCCCCACCATTATTCTATTTTTTTTAATCAAGTTTTTTTTTCTTGTTTTTAATTGATTTATGGTCTTTAGAGGTGAAATCTTAATATCTGCTTGCACAATTATCTCTACCAAGAGTGTCTACCATCACTCTTGCCAGTCTCAAGCCCAAAATGCTGTGAACTGAAACTACATATATTTTGGAAAATTGCAATGAAATCTGTCTAAAAACACCAAAATCAGACAGAAACACACGAGTTTTTGCTCAATCTTACACAAAAGTTGTCAAAAACGCTCAATTCGAACTGAAAAACACGTTTTTGTGTTTTTTTTTTTTTGCAAAAATTAGCTTATTTCGCGTTCATAAACGCTACAAACAAGCTAAAACACGATGTTTTTAGCAAAATAGGAATACAGTCTGTGTGAAAACACTTAAATCCAGCTAAAACGCAGTGTTCTCAGTAAAATTTGGGCAAAAAAACGCTTAAAAACCGGAAAAAGCACTACAAATTGAGCTGATTTTACCCACTTTTTGTCTAAATAACTGCCAAAACCCTCAAAACTGGCTGAAACTACATGTTTTTCACAAGATCGCGATAAAATCTTGAAACGCGACTTTAGGTATCTTTATGCCTCCAAAACGAGTTTTTACATTAAAAAAAATTGGAATGAACAAAGCTGTTAAAAGGGAAAAAGCTGTGAGAAAGGCGAAGGTTAGTGTTCCTGTTCGATATGCCGCCCAGCAATATCAATTTATTGATTTAACGCCTTCAGCCGTGGGCAGAGGTTTTTCTCCAGACCAAGAGGACCCTCCCTATGTTGACGAACCTCAACAACTCTTTGACTTTACTGTTTTTACACGGATTTGATTTTATCCATTTTCGCATTGACCCGCACTTTGGAACCATAATTTCATAAATATGTGGAAACTGGCAAATACTGCCAAACCTACCCTCTAGTAAACTCCATGTACCACAACATCCACACAACTGCGTGTGCACACTTGAAAATCCTAGCCTAACCCTAACCTTCTCTATTTATCCTGTAAGTGTAACCAGTCCACCTATCTTTTGTTTTTCAGCAAACTTTCAAGTAGTTACTGAAATTTACAAACAATACCAAAAAAAAAATTTGAATGCATTTAGAAAAACATTAACGCCAACCCTAAGCATAACCTTGACCTAGCCTTAACCCTAATTATAACGCTAAACCCCGCTAGGAGCCCATTATCCGGAGCTTCCATCTTTTATACTTACCTTCGGAGCCAACCCTGTCCCGAATCTTTTTATTTTTAGATGCACCTTCCACGGGGTTTTTCGCGGGTGTTTCTATGATAGCCAATCATGTGAGAGCTGTGGTCCTCCATTGTTTACGTCACATACAGGCCGCCCAAAAGTATTTCACTAATGACAAAAAGCGCGGAAAGTTTACCATTTTTTTAGGGTGTTATGCGAACGTCAGCATGTTTTCGCGGGAAATTAAAGGACCCCCCACCTATATCAGTTCTAAAAATAAAAAGATGCGAGACAGGGTTGACCCAAGGGTACAAATGGTATGATGGGCTCCTGACCCCGCAAACCCTAACCCTAACCCTAACCAGGTAATTATCCTAAACCCTTATTTAAAACTTATACCCTGGCTTAAGATTGGGTTTAGGGTTTGGGTTAGGTTTAGGATAGCATAGAGTTAGAGCGGGCACAGAACGAAATAGCATGATTCTGTAATTTGGAAAAATGAAAATATGTGTCACTGAACAGAATCCTTTTTGTGTAGAAATGATGAAACGGCTCAACATACAACGAAAACTTTGTCGCTGGAGGAGCAGATGAAGAAAGCACAGTATTGGAAACATGCGAGGTCTACAATATTTCCACAAATGAATGGCAATTAATTGCAAACTTGAATGTTTGCCGCACACATGGTAGTATGGTTTGTCTTGGTGGAACATTGTATGTGCTGGGTGGCTTTGACCAAACTAAGAAAAACCCAGAACATTCAATTGAATGTTATGACAAACAGGCCAAGTGGATTGTAAAGACAACCATACCAGTGGAAGAGGGCTATGAGGAAAAACAGGCATTTAAAGGCTGTGTGCTAAAGTTCTCTAAAGGAGTATTGGATTATCTTGATGATGCAGTTGAGGATGAGGATGAGGATGATTAACTGTGCACAAACTGTGCTCAAATGAAAGTAAATAACCTCAAGAAAATGCACTGAAGAAACAAAATGTGACAGTAATAGAATCCCCTGGATCAAAGATAGAGAAGGTTACCTGTAGATAGAACAATGACTGAACTTTCCCATCGACCCAAGTCAACATGGAAAAACATTGAATTTTCTCTACAGAAGGTTGCTATGCCAACAGAACAACTCTTGGGCTGTTTTCTTTCATAGATACCACATCCTTGATAAGTTAATATATATTTTTCTCTTAAAACTAAATGTTTTTATTTTTTGTTTTGATATTAATCTTTTGTTTCTATTTTTTTAAGTAGCCAGTTTCTTGGAAATTTTTGCTCTAGCATCACTCATCTTGACACATGTGAGAACTTCTATGAAGACAAATTCTCCAAACTAACATAATGAGAATTGTTGGCAGACAGAAGGAGAATTACCAGTGAGATCTTGGAAGTTAAAGAGTTAACTCCCAAAAGTGATTTACATGTAATTTCTCCCAGTAATATCCACACATTAAGTTTATTGATCATGATCCTGACTGGTACACTTGCAGGGTCAAAGAGGCAATTCACACAAGACTTAGCCCTAACAACATCAACAGGGACGATGGAATAGAAATTCCTGAAGTGTGGATACCCACGCAAGACACTTTTTGCATCATATATTTATTTAACATTCAGTGGCCTGGATCACCAACAACTTTTATGTAGCTCAGTTGTTAGATTGTAATCTAACTGTGAAATTATAACAGGGTGGGTCTCAAGCCCTCACAACTCACTTTTCTCTGTTTCATATTTTCTTTATTCTTAACACCTGTATGCTTGATATTTCATCGATTAAGTAAAGAGAAAATACTTCTTGGTCATTCTGGGGAGAGAAAGGGTTGAATACAGTGTTAGTATGGGAATTAAGTAGAGGTAGCTGGTAGATGTGATATCTGTGACAAAACAATGTCCTAGTTATGGCTTGGATAAGATGTTATGTAATATATCAACCACGAGGAAGAGTGTTTCATCCAATATCCAAACACCGAGAAGTGGTTGAGAAAACGAGGCGCAGCCGAGTTTTTTTTAACCAACTTCAAGGTGTTTGGATATCGGATGAAACACCCTTTCGAATGTTTGATATAGCTTCTCAAACCATTAATAATTCTTGGAGAAAATCAAAGCAAAAGTTCACCAGATTTTATGATAATTAAGATCACATATCCAAACCTCCTTCACGGTTGTAATTTCCTTTGTTTTCTCAGTATGAATTATTAATGAGTTTGAGAAGAACAGAGGAAGCTCACTTCACAAACACTCCCCCCTAATTACTCATTCGGAAGAAGACTGCTCTGACAGCTAATATTGTTTTTTTTTTCAATTTTGTAACCTTATATCTTAGGCACTGGGGGCTGTATTTTACCGAAAACATTTTTCTCTCTGGAATATATGGAAACAAACTGGGCAATATTTGGGTCATATACCTGTCCTACTTTTTTCTTTAACCTCCTATACATATTTTAGTCTTGTCTCCAACCTCATTTCAGAACACTCCACACCATTATTTAGGAAATATTTACATTACGCATTTCTCTTCCGTACTTAACGCTGACAGATCAGACTGCCTGTATCCCGTCCAGACTGCCTGTATCCTCTCTCATCTTTAGTTCCTCTCCTTCCTTAATCTCTGCACCTGTCCACCTCCACCAAGTGACCTCTTAAAAGCCTGGTGAAGCCTCTTCAACTGTTGAGCTGGCCGAGGCAGACTGGGTACCACGAAAGTTTTTCTTATTTCCGCATTCGTGTTTCGAAAACATCTCTTCTTACAAACCTCGAAAACAAGGACTATCCTTTGATAATGGAAGACCTTCCAACTATTGGTGTTACTGAACAGAATCCTTTTTGTGTGGAAATGATGAAACGGCTCAACATACAACGAAAACAAGGCCACTTATGCGACGTAACTTTGATTTCGAAAGATGATCAAGAGTTAAAGGCTCACAGAAATATCCTTTCCGCAGCAAGTCCGTTCTTCAGCAAGCTTTTTCAGAGCGACATGAAAGAAAATCGGGAAGGGATCGTTCGGTTTGAAGAGATTTCGGGATATGTTATGGAAGATGTTTTGGAATTCATCTACACTGGAACTGTAGAGGTTACTGAAGAAAATGCCGAAGAGCTGGTCATCGCTACAAATTATCTCCTCGTTCCAAATTTGAAAACAATCTCTGGTCGATTTATACATCAACAAATGTGTGAGTTAAACTGCATTTCCACCTTCTACTTCGCCGAGAAATACGATTGTGAAGAGCTTCTAAACGACAGCAAGAGTTTCATTCACGCGAACTTCGCGTCTGTAGCAGACATGAATGAATTCCTAAGTTTGGAAGCCAAAGAGGTGGAGAGGTGGATTTCAAGTGATGAGATTGTTGTCGAAACAGAAGCCGATGTTTTCCAGATTGCGAAAAAGTGGGTTGAACATAACAAGAGCGAGCGGAAAGCAGCCTTTGAAGAGCTGCTTCGTCACGTTCGACTGGTTTTCGTATCGCGTGATTATTTGTTGAATGTGGTGACAAACGAACTCGTGCGCGAAAACGCTGGTTGTTTCACGCTGGTTTCAGATGCTATAAGACAGACTACGTTTTCATGCGATGATGATCTTCCCCAGTCCCCGAGAAAAGGGCTTGACACACGTGCTATAGTGGCCTGTGGAGGAAAATATGCCTTTTGTTATGTTCCTCAGAAAGATAAGTGGAAAAGGTTACCTACATGCAACTGTTCAGCTAAAAAACGGAGTATCGGCATCCCTTCAACCCACATAATAAGATTTCGTGATCAGTTATTCAAGTTTTGTAGCTTGGGTCTAGCAGAGAGGTATGATCCTTTCTTAAATGGTTGGTCATCATTCCCCTTCTGCTTCGGCATAGGTTGGGACAAAGTGACTGTCATTAAAGGAGAGTTATTTTCTATCCATGAAACCGTCGCAAGAATTAAGAAGGATAAAATTAACACAGAAACAATAACCATCAAAAAATTCCAGGCAGAGACATGTTCATGGCAAAAGCTTTACTCCTCTTCTCAGTGCTACAGGAAAGATTCTTGTATCATTGGATCTGGTAACTTTTTGTATCTTTTGGGTGGGACGTCCCCACATACATCCCAACATGTTGCAAAAGCTAACAGATTTGACATTACAGAAAAGAAATGGGAAGAAATCACAGACATGCAACATGCAAGGGGTGGGGCATTTGGTGTGGCCAGTCAGGAAAAGATTTTTGTGGCTGGAGGCGCAGATGAAGAAAGCACAGTGTTGAAAACATGCGAGGTCTACAATATTTCCACAAATGAATGGCAATTAATCGCAAACTTGAATGTTTACCGCACACATGGTAGTATGGTTTGTCTTGGTGGAACATTGTATGTGCTGGGTGGCTTTGACCAAAGTAAGAAAAACCCAGAACGTTCAGTTGAATGTTATGACAAACAGGGCAAGTGGATTGTGAAGACAACCATACCAGTGGAAGAGGACTGTAAGGAAAAACCGGCATTTAAAGGCTGTGTGCTAAAGTTCTCTAAAGGAGTATTGGATTATCTTGATGATGCAGTTGAGGATGAGGATGAGGATGATTAACTGTGCACAAACTGTACTCAAATGAAAGTAAATAACATCAAGAAAATGCAGTGAAGAAACAATATGTGACAGTAATAGAATCCCCTCGATCAAAGATAGATAAGGTTACCTGTAGATAGAACAATGACTGAACTTTCATCTTGACACGTGTGAGAACTTCTATGAAGACAAATTCTCCAAACTGACATAATGAGAATTGCTGGCAGACAGAAGGAGAATTACCAGTGAGATCTTGGAAGTTAAAGGGTTAACTCCCAAAAGTGATTTACATGTAATTTCTCCCAGAAATATCCACACATTAAGTTTATTGATCATGATCCTTACTGGTACACTTGCAGGGTCAGAGAGGCAATTCACACAAGACTTAGCCCTAACAACATCAACAGGGACAATGGAATAGAAATTCCTGAAGCGTGGATGCCCACTCAGAACACTTTTTGCATCACATATTTATTTAACACTCAGTGGCCTGGGTCACCAACAACTTTTATGTAGCTCAGTTGATAGATTGTAATCTAACTTTGAAATTGTAACTGGGTGGGTCTCAAGCCCTCACAACTTACTTTTCTCTGTTTTGTGCTTCAGACAAATGTTCTTAAACGTCATTCTTTCAACAAATGACTATTTTCTTACATGCATTAGGAGTGATTTTACAAGGTTAACCCTTTGATGCTTAAGAGTGACTAGCATCTAATTTCTCCTTACAGTATCACCCCCAAATCAATAACCAAAGTCATGAGAATAAAGGAAATGATCACTGACTAAAGATTATAAGCTCTTGATTGTTGAACAAATTCTCCTTGTCAGCATGTTAGGAAATGTATAGGGAACAGTATGGAGAATATGCATACTGATGTTAAGGAGTGATGGGTTTATAATTACAATAATTTAATGAATCTGCCACCTCAATTTTTCAAATTACAATAAAAGAGGCCTTGTATGATGGAAGAATCTAACACTAATCCAACAGTTAAACCTAGATTTGCTTATTTTCATTTAACTATGTTTTGTTAACATTACTGTCAGTGTTTTTTGTTTTGCTGTTCCAGGTTCCTTCTCTATTACTTCTACTGCTCCTCTGTGCTTCCATTGAATTTCATATAATAATAATCATATATTAATAACAGTAATATCATATAATATATAGCATTTTGGGGAGCAAAAACTTCTCTCATAACTTCATAACATGTTTGTTAAGAGAAAATTCAAATTTTACAACGAACGTCTCGGAATTGAAGATGACGTACAGTTAAGAATGCTGAAAAATTTTTCAAACTGAAAATGTTTCTGTTTTAAGGATTAGCTAATCTGCATGTTGAATTGAAATTATGAATCAATCCTCATATACAGCAGATACCCTTGAGGTATGCAATGCAGGTATCAGAACACATCGGAGACTAAATGCAGATTCAAGAATGACATATAGAATTATTTTACTACTTTTAGTTTGTCCAGTACTCCTTTGGGAGAGTTTAAGTAAACAGCCATTAAAAACCGGCTCTCCTTCATACCTGCTAAAGCTGCCAGGTATGGTTGTTTTACGGATCCATTTGGTCACCTCAGAGTTAGACCATCCAAGCTTCAGTTCACGATGGTCTTCCTCTCGTTCTCCACCGAACACGTAAAGCTTCTCGCTCAGACACACCATGCTACGTACCACGCATGCGAGAAACAATCAAGCTTCTTGAGGGTTGCCGTTCATTTGTTGAGATATTGTAAATCTCACAATTTTGCAACCCTGAGTTTTTATCCCTATGCTTTCTCCAGCGACGAAGATTTTTGTCTTTGGTGGCTTCACCAAAAGCGTCGCCTGTTTCTTCGAGCATGTCCGCGATTTCCTCCCATTTATTAACTACAGTGTCATATCTCTCGGCTTTCGCAACATATTCCCTAGTTTCTGGCGGCTTTCCACCAAAAACATAAAGACAACTGCCGGCAGAAACAACACAGTTTTGCTTTCTACAAACTTTACTGGTTGAAAAAAGTGTCTCCCATGCGCACCGCTCTACATTGTATATTTTGACAGTGGTTTGTTGCTTAGAAGTGTTAAGTTAAAGTGAATATATTTCTCCTCTAACTATAGCCACCTTGAAAAAGTTTTCACGCAATTTCAACTCAGACCAGACATTAAAACTGGATCATACCTCTCTGCGCTGCTAACTCTTACAAATCTAGACGACTTAGTCCGGTGTCTTGTCATTTGGGTGTGGCCTGTCGACCTCCCATCTGGTAGTTGTTTCTACTAGTCCTTTTCGGGAAAATAACAGAAACTTTTATCACCCCCACACGCTACAATGCCGTGTAGTTCGACTCCTTTTCTCGGCGTTTAGTGTACACCTTCTTCACTTGAGAAACTAGACATTTTTAAACTCGCAGAGGTCAACATTAAACAAGCGAAGCTCTCTTGCAGAAGTTCATTTGTCACGAAATCTATCAAGTAGTCACGCGACATCAAAACCAGTCTAACGTAGCGAAACAACTGTTCGAACAATGCTTTTCGCTCGCTCTTGCTGTGTTCAATCCACTCAAGTACGATCTTAAAAACATCGGCTTCCGTTTCAACGGAAATATCGTCTCTTGAAAGCCATTTCTCCACTTCTTTGGCTTCCAAATTAAGGAATTCATCCAGTGCTGCCACGAAAGGGAAGTTCTCGAGGACGAATCTCCAGTTGTTGTTCATAAACTCGTCACAATCGTATTTCTCGGCGAAATAAACGTTGAAATGCAGTTGGAGTTGGACCACCATGTTAAATAAATGGGTGTGGAGATCATGTGAGATGTAAAATATCTCAACAAATGAGTGGCAGTATTTATGCCGCAAATATGCGAGTGTGATGTGTCTGAAGGGAAAGTTTATGTACTGCATGGGTAGCTTAGGTCACTCAAGGGGACGGAAATGAGTTCACAGTTGAATGCTAAGACCCTACAGAGGATGAATGGATTATAAAAGCAACCATATCCATGGAGAAAACCAACAGAAGCAATAAACATACATTTACTGGCTGTGAACTGAAGTTCTCCAAAAGAATACTGTACAAACTTGAAATTGATGAAAATTGAAAACTCTTCTAAACGCACAAAGTTGTCTTTGGTCAAAAAAAGAACTGTGTGAGTTCCCTCTAAACCCCGAAATAAAACCTAGAAATTCAAAGAGTGTTTCCAAAACTTATGCAAGAGGAGAATGTGAAACAAATTTTTTACTCAGAACTGTTAACTATTGAATCACTACTGAACATTTGTGCTCAATTAAACGCCCGGGCGTATATCCTTAAAAATGCACATACTTCACTCTACAAGAGCATCTTCTCTCAGTTCTGTTACCTCTGAATGCAACTCTTTGAGAACGAAAACTCAGCCAAAAGTGTGGGATGACAATAAAAGCAAAACCGAAGTTTTAGGCCCTCTGATACTGTAATTGGAAGTATTTATATAAAAACAGCTTCCATCAAAAAAAATTGCACAGATATCCGTTCCGAGAAGAGATTGGGCGAGAAAAATCTTTACGAACAGCCTTCTGTTAGCTGTGTGGGATGTTTACTTTTCAGTGCGTCCTGGTCCTTCCTTTAATTAAATTTTAAACGAACACTTTTATCGTAGTAGACGTAAGGTTTGGAAAATGAGGAATACCACACGGGGCATATTCTCGGATATCCCTAAGTTTTAGTTGGGGCGTATTCCATCAATCGAAAGCCCTCCTTGAAATATTATCCTCTTAGCTCGTTCAATGTATCTTTACTTATTCGAGATCGCAATATATAAATCTTTGGTTGGGGGTCTATCAGAGGAACAACAGAGTTTTAATTTCCTTTTCGTAGAAAAGGTTTGAGGTTACAAATTGTAGACGAATAATTTTGATTTTCTCTCTGTTGGAGGAACGGCAAGAAGCGTAGTCTTTTTCGCAACCGTTATTTGGTCTTGTCACACAACGCACTCTCTCCAAAACGGGAAATAGAAGGCGTTGTGGCACAGATGCATTTCATTTTACTTAGAGGTATTTGGACAGCAGAGAAATTAGGTATTTTTCTGTCTTTTTTCTGCGATTTTTATCGTTTTTAAAATTTCTTCTCTTTTCGGTGAAAAAATGAAAACATTAAGTTTACAAACTGTCCCACCTCAACCCACCCAGCCAAAAAAATTAACTCTTGCATACTACGCATGCCTATGTTCATTAAAGCTGATAACAAATTATTGAAAATGCCCTTCGTAATATATTTCTGAGTTCTTATGAATACTAGTAGGTATTTGCACCAGCTGGTCATCCCGTTCCGTTTTGCAGTAATTGAACAGAAGTGACCAAAAATTGTTTTCAATTTTTATCGGTCCGATTCAGTTTCAATGTCGGAAATCTCATTTGAATGACAAATCATTTTTTAAAATTAATATTCATTTATTAGCTCAGTTCTTGCACGTGGAAAGAGCTTACGAACTACGAGTCTTCCTCGACGACTCCGAGGCCAGGAAACATGTTATTTAAACCCTATTTGCTTGGATATTGCTTGCGACACTATTCTGTCAGTGTGTTCTTCGAGGATGTTGTTCACTTCTTCACGTTCGACGTCAAGGATTGATGACCGTCAATTTGTCATTTTAAACTTTCTCAATGTGAGTAACAGACGTATAAATACATTTTTCTAAGAAATATCGTAGTCTTGTATCTGTTTGTCGCCCTTGAAAATCAAATTCAAGAGTTCACAGTTTAAGGAAGAGCGAGTTACACGCAGTAGAAATAAGTCAAATCCTCACAGGGAAACTTCCTTAATTTATAGGCTTAAATATGACCTGTAACGTGGTAGTCTTTGGTTTAGTTATAGTTTGTTTCTTGCGTTTTTATTTTAATTTTTTTTCTAGAGCACACCCGTCTTCAAATGGATCTGGAGAAAGTTGAACAGGTGAGGAGAAATAGAAAGTACATGTATTTTCCTTGCTATGGTTTCGAGTTCTTACATTACCTAATTGTCTCGAAAGTAATGATGTGTTTACATTGGTTTTGCTTTTTCTGATCTTTCTTAATAGTACTATTTCTTTTAGCGAATCAGAGTACAGATTCGGGTCACTCTAACCAATCAGGAGCAACCAAGTGGTTCTCCAACCTCTGCTTTCCCGCGCTCTGCGGTGCGGGTTACACTTTTGCCGTGCGAAGTACACTTAATTCGTTTGGTCTAATCAGTGGTTTGTTTAGCTTTACAACGAGCCAAAGGATTCCTTTCTCTTTATTCACAGACAAGTGTTAGTTTATTTATTCCATTATTCAACTTACCAGCGTAAATCTGTTTTAAAGACTACTATACAAGTAGTTAAGGACTGGTCTAATCTAGAAGTGGTTTCGATTGAATGAGCTCTTGCAAACCTGTACATGTATTTTTCGAATTAAAAAAAGCTAGCGGACCACATGACTTTGCTTCTGGTCCTCAGGATGTCACGCAACGCAACTCTCTAAGTTCCAAGGTGAGAGAATGGCGTGAATTCCCAAAAATAGTTGATAAGGAGGCTGCACATACATGAGGATTCTGATAAACAAAACCCCTTATGTTTGGCCGACATAGGTGGTTTTACCAGACATGTTACTAAACTGCCAAATCAATTCAAGATTATTGCTGAAATCATTGAGGCAAGTCAAAGCCAATTAATTGTGTAAAGATTTTTTTGTTTGAGGTGGGAATCCGTCAACAACAAAACACACCACCTTGAAATGTCACAGACTTTATTTTCACCACTTACTCTCAAATTATAGTGTATTCGCTCGACAATCTGTGAAGGATTTTCAAAAAATAGACACTTGTCACGCTTCTTGTTTGTAATCACCGTGAAACAAAAATACGCGTTCTTATGGATCTCTCTTTTGTCTAACGCGCATAAATCGTTTACAAAAAAGCTGATTGTTATCACACTTTGCACAGTCTTCAGTCTATCAAGATTTAAAGTTCCTGTAAGACATTGCCAGATTTCTATTGACTAAAAGTATTACTAATAGCTCCTTGGTATCTAAATTTTAATATAAGGAAGAAGTTTGTAACTATGGGCAATTGTTAACTGATATTCAACTGCGATAGTACCTTTGCGCATGCGCCCTTAATTTTGTGGAAGCCTTGAGTTATTGCTTGATTTGTTATTAACCCTTTACACCCCAGAATCAGTATGCATATTCTCCATACTTTCTCCATACTTTCTTAAGGTTCTGAAAAGGAGAATGTGTTTAACAATCAAGTACTTCTTTAGTTGCTGATCATTTCCCTTATTCCTATGACCTAAATGTTTTATACAGGGTGTTCTTGCAAGAAGAAATTAGATGCCAGTCACTCTTAGGGGTTAAAGCGTTAATCTGTGTTCTTCTTAACACGATTGTATTTTAAGGACAGTGACGTTGTGGTATTATAAAAAATCTACATGTTAGATTACGTTTTCCCTTTCGATAACAGTTGTCAAATCTCTCAGCCTTAGCAATGGATATACAGATAGCTACCAGCAGCAACATTACAAGCTTTTCCTCTACACACCTCATTAAATAAGTGAAGTGTCTCCTATGCGCACGCCTTTGCATCGCATCTTTTCACAGTAGTTTCCATCGAATCGTATCCAAATTCAATAACATAAATGTATCCATTTACCACAGCTACCTTGCCAGAATCTAAGCGAAAGTTTGTTCCAAACCAGCGATTAAAAAACTCTAATATCTATGTATCTTGATTATATGTGAAAGAGAACAACTGATCGCCGCATTTTACCATTACTGTGTTATCGACCACTTATTTCAAACCGTCAGCTAAACTCCTCCATTTGGTCTTCCTCAGGGAGATAGTTAAGGGTGTACTTCCCGCCACCACGAGCAACAATAACACGTGTATCATATCCCTTTCTAGGTGACTGCGGTAGATCATCTTCATTGACGAAAGTAGCCATCTTTACAAAAGTATCTTCAATTAGCCTCTAACAAACAGTGCTGTCACGAACAATTTCGTTTATCACGACATCCTCCAAACAGTCACGCGACTAAAAACTTATTCGAACGTTATCAAACAATTTGGCAAATCCTGCTTTTCACTCGCTCTTTCCCTGGTTGACCCAGTTTAATATGATTTTAAATAGATCAGCTTCCTCTTTGAACGTTTTTTTGGGAAACTTACGAAGAAAATGGCAACATCATTCATCATGAAGGAGTGTATCCTTTTTTATCCAAATAAAACGAAAACAAAATATTTTAGAGGGTGAACTCGTCAGGTGCTACAAAATTCACACTGTAATCTTTAAACTTTAACACCTATGGATAAGCTCAAGTGTGGGGCCATATGATGGAAGTCAGTCTGAAACCAACCGAAAGGAAGTTTTTGGTAAAGTGCATATATTTAACCTAAATACTAAAATGTTTTACTCTTAGGGATACCTCGAAATTTGAGAAATAGGTGACTTTTTGACTTAAATGACCTCTACTGCGACATTTCCTTGACTTTACTCAGTTATTGCTACAAAAAGCATGGAGAGCGACGATCGGTCTCTGAAGCAAAATGTTTCTGAACAATTAACTGGAGGACATCAACAAACTGCTGATCCAGTCTCTTGGAAAATAATCTCTAACCTCTCACCCTCATATATAAATCGTGTTCTGTCTCGAAAGTAATGTCGTGCCTATTTGGTTTTGTTTGTTCCGATCTTTCTTAATGGTATCAAAAACCATATACTGTGTCCTTTAGCGAATCAGAGTACAGATTCGGGTCACTCTAACCAATCAGGAGCCACCAACGAGATTCTCCGTCCTGAGTTTTCCCGCGCTTAGCGATGCGGCTGGATTGTTTTCCCGTTTGGTCTGGACGGCGGTTTGTTTAGCCTGACAACGAACCATGGATTCCTTTCTTCTTATTGATAGACAAATGTTAGTTTGTTTATTCCCTTATTCAACTACCCGCGAAAAAATAACATTATAATTTAGGAAGGAATGATCTAATCCGTGGGTGGTTTTGATCGAATGAGTTCTTACACTGCAACCTGTGCATAAAATTTTTGGTTGAAAAAAAACTAGCAGACCCATTCCCCTTCGCTTTTGGGTCTCAGGATGTCACGCAAAGCAATTAAAATCAAACCAAGATGATGGCAAGTCAGAGAGGATAAACTGTGAAAATATTTTTTTTGTCAAAGGTAGGGTGGGTCCGCATAAGGGGATATGGGTGATAATAAGAGACTGCTTCGACAACTGCACCACGCACTACCCTTGAAGGTCACGCGCTTTTTTTTCATTGTGGAACAGCTTACTCACTAATTACTGTCTTATAACAATCAACTAAGGCTTATTAATTAATCGTAAACAGTTATCATGTCTCTAGCATTTACTCGTTATAAAACGAAAATACCCGTCGTCCTTCAAATGAACGTGTCTTGTCTGTACAACATAAATGATTTACAGAAATCTGATTGTTTTTTTAAAGAAATCTCTTGCGTTAAATGAGGACTTAAAGATCGAAAAAGACATTGACGAGTCTCCAAACTATAAAAAGAATAAAAGTTCATTGGAATCTGAAGTTTCATGGTGATATGGAACAAAAAGGAAGACAATTATAACTACGAGCAACAATGAAATTGAACTTGTCTTAATTTTGCGCATGCTCCTTTACATTTATTGAAGAATCTTGTTATTAGTAAATCTGTGTGCTACTTATACAAGACTATATTTTTTTAACCGTAACAGTTCAAAAATGGTATTTAAACATGCAAGATTATGCTTTACTGTCGAACAACTGTAGTGAAATCACGCACGGGATATCACATGACCATGACGTGTAAGATGTCTTATTGTTTTGTCCCTTGTCCACTGACTACGAAACAGTTTGAACATTTCTTAACTTTGAACACTCGCAAGAAAAACTTTTAAATGTCTCCTTGAAGTAAATTAAAGGGGATTGTATAGAAGCTAACTTAGTCAGTCAGTCGTCATCATCAGATAACTCATATACAAGAACAGGAGCCGTGGCAGCTTGGTTTGACTGAACGCGGCCAAAGGTGAAGGCCGCGGCGCTTGAGGGGACAATGGGGACGCCGAAGACACCGGTGGCGGTTGAGGTGAAGGTTTGGGAGGCGCCGAAGGGAGTTGACGTGGTGGCTGCCTCGCCAAATGCAAAGCCGATGGGCTTTTCCTTGATGGAGTCAGATTTCTCAAGTACTCCTTTAGAGAGCTTCATTACGCATCCAGTGAATGTGTCCTTATTTTCAGTTGAGTACCTTTCCACTGGTATGGATGTCTTCTCAATCCACTTGTCTTCTGTAGAGTCGTAACATTCAACTGACAACAATCTATCCCTATTATTCTTGGTGCCACCTAGTACGTAGAATGTTCCACTCAGACACACCATGCTGCCATACACACGCCAAGTGTTTAAGCTTCCAATGAAGTGCCATTCGTTTGTAGAAACATTGTACATCTCGCATTTTTTTGACACCTTATTCTTTTCGTTTAGGCCTCCAGCAACAAAAATCTTTCCTTCACTTGCCACTCCAAAGGCACCACCTCTTCCTTGTTGCATATCAGCGATTTCCTCCCAATGGGTTTCCACAATGTTGAATCTCTCAGCTTTAGAGACGTAGCTAGCATTGCCAGGGGTCGATCCACCTAAAAGATACAGATAGCTGTCACCTACGATAACACAGGAACCGTTCCTACAACCTTGGGGAGATTCCACCACTGTTTGCCATGTACAACGCTCCACATTGTATCTCTTGATAGTAGACTTTCCAACGGGTTTGTTAACTTCAATGGCGTACACATCCCCTTTGACAACAGTCACAATGGCGCTATCTGCTGATACGTCTCTCAGATCCGACTTTGACCAGCCATCGAACACGGGATCATACTTCTCTGCCTTGCTGAAATCCTTAAATGTGTACAGCTGATCACGAAATGTTAGCATTTGTGTTTTCTGGTTTCTCTCGGTTGACCCATCTGGCAGCCGCTTCCACTGGTTTTTTTCAGGGATGAAACAAAAAGTGAACTTGCCACCACACGCTAAAATAACACGCGTTTCCATACCTTTTCTTGGTGACTGCGGTAGATCATCTTCATTCGAAAAAGTAGCCATCTTTACGATAGCGTCCACGGTCAGCCTCAAACAAACAGCACTGTCACGGACAAGTTCGTTTGTCACGACATCCTGCAGACAATCACGCGATAGGAAATCCAGGCGAACGTGACCAAATAATTCC
This sequence comes from Pocillopora verrucosa, assembly GCF_036669915.1. Classification (NCBI taxonomy): domain Eukaryota; kingdom Metazoa; phylum Cnidaria; class Anthozoa; order Scleractinia; family Pocilloporidae; genus Pocillopora; species Pocillopora verrucosa. Next base: position 15,285,219 of record NC_089323.1, on the reverse strand, counting down.
TCAAAGTAGGCTTTTCGCTCGCTCTTGTTGTGTTCAACCCACTGAACTATGATCTTAAAAACATCTACTTCCGCTCCCACAGCAATCTTGCTGCTTGAAATCCACCTCGTCACCTCCTTAGCCTCCAAGCTGAAAAACTCATCCTTTTCTCCTACGTAGACGAAGTTTTCGTGAATGAAGTTCCTGCTGTTGCCGATAAGCTCGACACAGTCGTATTTCTCAGCGAAGTAAAACGTTGAAATGCAGTTGGAGTCGGACATTTCTGCCTCCAGAAATCGCCCCGAAACAGTTTTCAAGCTTGGTATGATCAAATAATTCCCTGCCACGATCAGTTCCTTGGCATTCTCCTGAGTTACCACCACAGTCCCAGTGTAAATGAATTCCAGAACATCTGCCAGAACAGATCCTGAAATTTCCTCAAATCGAATAATCCCTTCTCGATTCTCTTTCATGTCGCTCTGAAGAAGCTTGCAAAAAAATGAACTTGCGGCGGAAAGCACGTTTCTGTGAGCCTTTAACTCTCTGTCGTCGTTCGTCACCAAAGTAATGTCGCACAAATAATCTTGTTTTCGCTGAACGTTGAGGCGCTTTAACAGTTCAACACAGAAAGCCGTTTGTTCAGCAGCTGAGATGGGCAATAAATCCTCCATCTTTTACGGAGTTTCCTTATTTCTGTGGGCAGATTCTGGTCAAACGTTCTTGATAATGTGGATTACTCGAGAAAGATATCGAAAGCGGAAGTTCAACTGGTTCCCACTTTCATGGCCGCTCCATTATTCTTTCCCGAGTTGCCTGGGGGACTCTGGGGACGAGTAGAAGAACAACAACCTTAAGGGACTAGGAAAATGCTGTGGGCAGAATCTTGACGGAAACAGAGGAGGTTAGATTATATATGAATTATTTTGAGGAAATATCTTCTTGGTATATTTTTGCAATATAATGTATAAATAGATATTGGAGTTTTAGTTGTTCAAACGCGCATGAAATGAACCATAAAAATCACAATGAAATATGAATTTCAATAATATTGTTCTGATCATCTCTCATTGGCAGGTAGTTGGCAGTCAATTTTCTGATTGTCTCTCTGTTCTCCCTCAACATCATTTAACCCTTAAACTCCCAGACATGATTAACATGTAACTTCTCCCTACTATATCCAAACATTATCCAGTGAAAATGTAATGAGAATACTCAAACTTATCAGGTAGAAGTCGTTATCTTGATCTAACAGCAAATTCTTGTAACTAATTTACAAGGAAATGTGTAGCAGCAAGAGGGGAGAATTGACAATCAGATCTTGGAAGTTAAAGGGTTAATCCCCCAAAATCCCTTAGTCGGCCCCAGCAATAATTAATTATTGGTCCCTGATTGCATATAAATGCAGGCAAAAGGGCATAGGGTACAAAGGTTAGGACGACAGGAGGATCTTAGTTCAAATTTGGCAGAAATAATGATTTTTGAACATTTATCTACCCTCCCAGGGATTTTGCTAAAATTTCACCTTCACATTGAAAATTTAATTATATAAGAACAGAGTCGCAAACCAAAGAACAACATTTAAGGATAAAAAATCCACCATCATTTCCAGCAAAAAATGCTAAATTCTGACTGGGTGTCCATCTTAAGATATTTGCTAATTAGCTATTTGACAAATTGTGAGATATATACAAAAAAATCATTTATAGAGGTTAACACCTAATGATTACACAACTAATAAACTTGTGGTCCTCTTAATCAATAATATATTAAAAATTAAATGAAATATTTACAAAATTCAATATAAAAACTAATATAAGGTTCTAATTATACATATTACTCACAATGAAATCTAAAGACTGGACCTGTTCTTTTCTTGTTTCCATAGATACCTTATTCCTACTTAAAATGAAATCTAAACTAACATTTTAATGTCTGTTGCCTTTGTAAGAAGTTTAAAATATAATTTTGCTCAACAAAGTCAGTGTTACTGTCAACTTGACTTTTACTCATTTTTGAGATAGCTGGTTTTATGATGTTTTTGCCATAAAATTCACATATTTTTCAGTATCCAATCAGATTTCCATTATTTCCTATTTTACATTCGTATTTTTGCATTTAAGAACAAAAACAGTGTTTTCTTGTTTTTTCATCAATTGCTTGTTTAATTTCCTTATTAATCAACGTCAGTGTACATAATTGTGTGAGGTGGAGAGAAACTACATTAGATCTGGCGAGTCTGTATTCAGCTTCAAACAAAAGTCGTGACACGAACTTTACTCAGGTCCTAAGCTGACTCGTGAAATGGTAGAACTCTACTCTTCCAGGCCCTGGTATGCCCCTATGTCCACTCAAGCAAGGTTTTGATTTGAGAAGCATTCAGTATGAAAGGTGCCTAACGACTTAGAATTCCTGTACTGTAAACATGACTACACATGCTATCTTTAGTGAGATAGTTTAAAGTATAAGGTTTAAAGCAAACGGTAACTAGTAAGAGGGGACCTTTATTTAACCCAGCCTTTCCTTAGGTGAGCTTCTAAATTAAGGTAATAATAAACGAAGGGCTCTTTCTGCTGTCTACTGTAAACAACATGACTAGTTCTAAAGCTGTAAAGTGTTGGAGAAACTACTGCTCAACAATCGTAAGTTTGTCCAGTAATTCTCTAGAGAGCTTCAGAACAGAGCCAGTGAACGAGTCCTTATCTCTCGAGTCACTGTTTGTCACTGGTATGGTTGTTTCGTGGATCCATTGGTCGTTCGCAGGGTCAAAACATTCAACACTTAGTTCCCTTTGTTTTCTATCTTTTTCTCCACCCAATACATACAGCTTTCCATTCAGACAAACCATACTACCACAATAGCGTGGGAAATTCAAGTTTGCAACAAGTTGCCATTCGTTTGTTGACGTATTGTACATCTCACAAGTTTTTAACCTTCCCGTAGAGTTTTTTCCTCCAGCAACGAAGATTTTTTCTTGAGAGGCCACGCCAAAAGCTTCGCTTCTTTGTTCTAGCATATCTGCGATTCTCTCCCACTTGTTTTCCACAATGTCAAATCTCTCAGCTGTGGCGAAATAATCCCCTGAGCGAACAATCATCCCACCAAACGCATAAAGATGGCTGCCGGCTGCAATAACACAAGCATCCAGTCTATACTGTCCATGATATGAGTGAAGCGTCTCCCAGGCACACTGTTTTACGCTGTACCTCTTCGTGACAGTTTTTCTGCCTCTGGTGTCAACTTCAACAGCATAAATTTCTCCTTTAAGAACGGCCAACTTTGCAGAATCTGTGCTCAACTTCTTCAGCTCGGACCAAACGTTAAAAATAGGATCGTATCTCTCTGAATTTTCACAATCGGTGAATGTGAACAACTGGTCACGAAATTTTATCATCTGAGTTAACCTGGCGTCAACGTCCTCCAAACCATCCGGTAGGCGCTTCCACAGGTCTCCTTCAGAGAGATAACAAAAAGTGTACTTGCCACCACGAGCTACAATGACACGTGTATCCAGACATCTTCTTGGTGGCTGCAGAAAATCGTCTTCATTAACAAAGGTAGCCATCTGCACGATTGCATCCATGACCAGCTTCACACAAGCCAAATTCTCACGCACCAGTTCGTTTGTCACGACATCCTCCAGACAGTCACGCGACAGAAAACTTAGTCGAACGTGACGAAACAAATCTTCAAATGCTGCTTTTCGCTCGCTCTTTCTGTGGTTTACCCAGTCTGATATGATTTTAGAAACATCAGCTTCCTCTTTGACTGTAATGTCGTCCGACGAAATCCACTTCTCGATCTCTTTAGCTTCCAAGTGCAAAAATTCATCCAGTTTTGCCACGGAAACGATGTTTTCGTGAATGAAACGCCTGCTGTTGGTGATAAGTTCATCACAATTGTATTTCTCAGCGAAATAAAACGTTGAAATACAATTTAGGCTAGACATCTCTCCTTCTAAAAATCGACCGGAAGCTGTTTTCAAGCTTGGTATGATCAAATAATTTCCTGCGGCGATCAGTTCCTCGGCATTCTCTTGAGTCACCTCCACAGTTCCAGTGTAGATGAACTCTACAACATTTTCCATAACAGATCCTGAAATCTCCTCAAGCCGAATAATCCCTTCTCGATTTTCTTTCATGTCGCTTTGAAGAAGCTTGCAAAAGAACGGACTTGCGGCGGAAAGAACATTTCTGTGAGCTTTGAACTCTCTGTCGTCGTTCGTCACCAAAGTAATGTCGCACAAACAATCTTGTTTTCGCTGAATGTTGAGCCGCTTCATCAGTTCCATACAGAATGACGCTTGTTCAGCAGCTAAGATAGGCTGTATATCTTCCATCATTTACAGAATGTCCTTGTTTCCTTGTAAAGAATCTGCGGAAATCTTGCTAATAATGGGGATCACACGATCAGATATCGGAAGCAGAAGTACAGCTGGCTCCTAGTTTCCTCAGTTCCGGAGTCGGGTAGTTCTGGGGAAGAGGAGCTGGATAAGCAAATGATGATCTCTTAATTATTAGTGGCCAGAATTTTGTGGGAAAAAGGTAAGGAGATTAGATGAATTTGAAATATTATCCTTACGGCATATTTGTACAAAAGTTATGTGTAAAAAGATAAGGGTATATCAATTACTTAAGGGCAAGAAATTATTAACTGGTTATAATCTCTTGCTCGAGGGTTTATAGGATAAACCATATTCGATAGTGAGGTGGGCACAAGGGAAAATCGCAAAATATGTTGGCCAAAAACTCTGGCTCTGAAGAGGATGAGAAGTTCTGCCGAACAAGTACTGGCCCTTTGTAAACATCCTTTTCGGCGTTTACGTTCACACTGTCGTGACTCGGGTACCAGCATAGCTATAAATAGAGATTCGACTGAGTATTTTTGCGTTGTTGGTGTCGGTGTATTCAAAAGTTTCCATATCTTTTCTCAACTGCGACAATATGTTATTTTAAGAAGTAAAACAATCCGGTAACTAAATAATACCAGTGTACAATGAGATCCGTTTAGGAAGCCGAAATTGTTAAGGCTGGTTCATCTAGATGTTGCTATTTCCTCAGTGTTTTAGTAAGTTTTGGATTGCCATTGTTATAAGGCTTACTTAAGGTGGTAGTGAACCCGAAATTAGAGGAAAGCTGTTTCATTAGCCTAAATTTCTTGGTATTCGATCAATTCCAATGGAGCTAATGGTAGAAATCAAGGACTATGCTCTACAAAAAAAATGGTTTAATTTTAGGCTGCTCACATCGAAAAGTATTCGAAAGATACATTTCTTATCAGACACTAGCGTAATAGAAGGTTGGTGGTGTCTTTTTTAGGCAAGAAACCGATGTTGAGGGAAGTAAACTAAGCCTACCAGTTTGATAGTGTGATGTTGTCAATGAGGCCTATTATGCCATTTCATATTTGCACACTTGCGTGACAATTAAGTTCTTGAGTTATTGCGCGACATTTAGGTCCTGGAGGGGGGGTTTCGCAATTCCTCCTGAAGGTAATATGAACACGTGCCTTTTAGTAAGGAGTCTTTATTCGAGTGTTGTTGTTCGCAAGTAAAGAAGACTGACCCTTTAACTCTTATGAGTGACCAAGACAATGTGGTTTTCGCTTAAAAAAGCCTTTTTAAATTCAAGCTTCTTATGGTGACATGAAGGAGATAAAAATAAATTTTACACTCTGGTGATTCTATCATTATACAAGATACCTGTCACTCGTGAACCCAGTAGATGGCCCACTTCCTTAAAGAATTCTCAGTCAATTCACCCCCTCCTCCCCACCCCAAGCAAAATTTCTGAAGTAGTCAAAATTGGTATGACAATAGGACTTGAATATGCTGAGATTGGTTATACTATAGTGTAATGTTTGAGTACAAAAGATGCATTCTGTAGTGTATTAATTACACATGCACCTGTCTTGTAATTATTGAAAACAAGCTTAGTATGGGTTCTAAGGTGTGCACTTTGTACTTATTCACCAAATGTACTACTCACAGTAATCCTACTGTACTGGAAATACCTGCATGCTGTAAAATTACTATAAATCAGTAAACTCTTCTACTTTTAAATGACTATAACGTGTTTGCTAATAAAGTTCAGTTAGCCTTTGGCAATTAAAGAGATAGAGTCCCTTTGAATCTGAATGACAACACTACACATTCACTTATATTTGACAGCCTGACTGTTAGCTTTTGTATCATCTGCCACATTTTTTAGGGGAGTGCTTGTGGAGAGAGCTTTCATTGCACATAATTACATGATACAATTGGTAAACAGGACATTTTTCACACATGAACTTTAAGTAAGTGGACTGGTTCACCAACAAATTTTATGTAGCTCAGCTGATAGAGTATAATCTAAATGTGGATTCATCCCACCAAACATATACAGATGGCTGTTAGCAGTAACAATACAAGCATTCACTCTATAGCTACACACTTCATTAGACTGGTGAGGTGTCCCCCATGTACAAAACTTTGAGTATCCTCATCTCTTTGAACAGGAAATGGAAAAGATATCCCTATAGGCTTGGGAAATCTAGGGACAAGTAGATTAATAAGCTGTGGCAAGAAATGATGGTCTCAAGGCTGTAGGGAAATTTTTGAGGAACAGAAGGAAATAAGACTGCATGAGTTTGAAAAATATCCCATCAGTATATTTTTTATAAAACGTATTACATAAAAAGATACAGGCATAGGTCTTCCAAAACTTCTACCAGCTCTGAAGAGAACAAGAACAACACATCAAAATATACATGTACAGGCCAAATGCAAGACCCTTCATTGCAACTGCCTTTCAGTAATACATTAACACAGTTGTGACTTGGGTATAAGCGTTGCCATATACAGAGATTCAGTTGAGTCTATTGCGTTGTGTGGTTCATTGTATTCAAAATTTTCCTAAAGTTGATTGTAATACTTAAAACTAATTAATACTTGTGTACAATAAGATTCATTTTGAAAGCCAAAATTATTGCGGCTTGTTCATTATGTCGTTTCTTTTTTCTAAGCTTACTAGTAATTTGTAGATTGCCATTTTGATAGTGCATAGTGGAAGTGTATTCAAATGATTCAACTCTCACTTTTAGCCCTTTAAATCCCATGAGTGACCGAGACAGAATTTCTCCTTACAATATCAATACAATATCAACCAGACAAGTGATGAGAATAAAGAAAAATATCAATCTGGGGTTGATTAGTTGATCCAATACTAAATTCTCTGAACTAGCACTATAAAAATTGTATGGTTGACAGTAGGGAGAATTACAAATTTGATCTGGGAGTTAAAGGGTTAAGTGTTATAAAACACAGGGGAAAACAGTTTTTTTGTATGATTTTCTTTGTTTCCATTTTTAAATTCAGATTATTGTGTTTAAAAATTTGTTGTTTTTTTGTTAATGGATTGTTTATATTTTCCTCATTACCTAATTTTAGTGTATGACACTATTCTTTATCCTTTAATCCCTAAGAGTGACTGGCTTCCAATTTCTCCATACTGTACCTTCCTCATACAATTCTTTGAATTTACTTGTGGTCTAAAGTTCTTAACTGACAAAATAGGGTGCAGTTTCCCATGCCATGTGCATTGCTTGGGCTTCATTGGTAGTTTTTCTTTGCCATTTTTTGCCAAGTTTAGTTTATAGATAAGGATTTTGAGCTATCCTATAAGAAGCAATAACTTCACATCATTACCAGATAAATCCTCATAATGTAAATCATTGTTTACAAGCTTAAGAAGACAAGGAATCTAGACGCATACAAGTTGTTGTGTCGTATTTATTTTCACTAAGTGCAGCTCGCCCCTACATTTCTTGTATCAAATATAAAGGTCATTAGAATAAAGAAAATAATCACCAATTTAAGAACCCCTTGATTGCAAAACAAATTCTCCTAGTCATTACCAAAGGAAATGTAAAGAGAACAGTATGAAGAATATGAATACTAATAATAAGGTGCATAGGGTTAAAGATGGTTTTCTAGTTTGGAACAATTGTTATTCTGGCATCTTATTTTTATTACCATTTTGGGCAGTTTTTCTGTTTTTGACAAGCACCAATGCCCCTTGTGTGATACACAGCTGGTAGCATGTTATCCAAGTAAGTAATCAATATTCAAAATAAATTTTAAAAAACTAATTAAGCCTTACAGCTTAGAGCAGTTTTCAGAGCAGAATTTTGTTGGAAAACCAAAACTAAGTGATCTCAGTAAGCAATCCAAACAGAGGTTTACATCATCATAAGCCAATGAGGATTCAAATTACAAATGAGCAGACAGCTTGAAGCCATGCTTGAAGCAAATAACCAAGTTACAATTGTTTTTAGTTTTGCTTCTGATTGGTTGAGAGTATTTGTGAGTTTTCTAGACCAATTACAGAACAAATAATAAGTAAATCCAAGGCAATGCCGGATTTCTTTCAACATTTCATTGAAAATTTCTTTAATTATGCGATGTTGTTAATATACCCTGTCATGCAATATTTTGAAAGAGAGTTATAGGCTGGGGTAAATAGCAAATGGCAACTGTTTTTCACCCACTGTAGTCTATTGTTTTTAGTTTTGCTTCTGATTGATTGAGAGTATTTGTGAGTTTTCTAGACCAATTACAGAACAAATAATAAGTAAATCCAAGGCAATGCCGGATTTCTTTCAACATTTCATTGAAAATTTCTTCAATTATGCGATGTTGTTAATATACCCTGTCATGCAATATTTTGAAAGAGAGTTATAGGCTGGGGTAAATAGCAAATGGCAAATGTTTTTCACCCACTGTAGTCCTGAAAGAAATATAACAGGAAACTAAAACCTCTACTTGTCTTTTCCTGTTAAAGTCACACTTAAGCTCTTTAGAATACTAACTGCCGAAAAATTGTATGAGAGACTTCTACCCAATAACTTGAAGTTTGTCTAGCACTCCCTTGGGAAGCTTCAGTACGCAGCCTGTAAATGTGTCTTTATTCCCTCTAGAAATCTTTTCGACTGGTATGGTTGTCTTCTGGGTCCATTTACACTCCTCGGGATCAAAGAATTCAATCATCCGTTCAGCCTCATTACGGTCATTCTTTCCACCCAACACGAACAATTTTTCGTTTAGACAAACCATACTTCCGCCCTTACGAGAAATAATCAAGCTTCCGGTAAGATACCATTCATTCGTTGAGATATCATATACCTCACAAGTTTGCAACACTGACTTTTTCTCTCTATGCGATCCACCAGCGACAAAGATTTTCTCATGCATGGCTACTCCAAAAGCATTGCCTCTTTCTTCTCGCATGTCAGCGATTTTCTCCCATTTGTTTTCCACAGTGTCAAATCTCTCAGCTTTCGCGACGTTTTGTGACGATGAGGGAGGACTTCCACCGAGCACATAGAGATGGCTGCCGGCTGCAACAAGACAAGCTTCCTTTCTACAGCCTTCAAGACACGAGAGAAGTGTCTCCCAAATACACGATTCCACATTGTATTTTTTCACTATGGTTTGTTCCCGAGAGGTCTGAACCTCGACTGCGTAGATTTCTCCTCTAATGGCAACCACCGGAACATAAATTGCAAACAAGTCTGACGTGGACCAGCCGTTTAAAACTGGATTAAAACTCTTTGGATTGCCATCAAAGTAACAACTCGGAAATACATACAGTTGTCCGCGAGATCTTATCACCTTGAAATCTCCGTATTTGTTCGACGAGCTGTCGGCTAAACGTTTCCACTGGTCCTTCTCAGGAAGATAACAAAAAGTATATTTTCCTCCACAGGCTACAATGGCACTTGTTTCGACCCCTTTTCTCGGTGATTGTTGTTTGTCACCTTCTATTGAGAAAGTTGTCTTCTTCAATGCATCCAAACCCATCTTCAAACAAACAGGCCTTTCTTGTACAAGTTCGTTTGTCACGACATCAATTAAGTAGTCACGCGATAGGAAATCCAGCCGAACGACACGAAACAATTTCTCCAAATCTGCAATCCGCTCACTTCTGTTGCGTTTAATCCACTTTACAATGATTTCAAACACATCAGCTTCCACTTTCACCGTGATCTCATCGCTTGAAAGCCACCTTTCGACTTCATTCGATTCCAAACTTAGAAATTCATCCATGAAAGCCACAGAAGCAAAATTTTCTTGGATGAAATTCTTGCTTTCGGTGAAAAGTTCGTCGCAATGATATTTTTCAGCCAGGTAAAAGGTTGAAATACAGTTTGAGTGGTTCATCATCTGCCCTAGAAATCGACCGGAAACAACTTTCAAGCTTGATATTAGTAGATAATTTGCTGCAGCGACGAGTTCCTCGGCATTTTCCTCTGTCATCTCTACAGTTCCTGTGTAGATAAAATCCAAAACATCCTCCATGACGGATCCTGAAATCTCCTCAAGCCGAACAATTCTTTCATGGCTTTCCTTCATATCGCTCTGAAGAAGCTTGTGAAAGAACGGACTTACGGCGGACAGCACGTTACTGTGAGCCATCAGCTCTTTACCTTCTTTCGTCACCAAAGTTAAGTCGCATAAATGCCCTTGTTTTCTCTGCATGTTGAGCCGCTTCGTAAGTTCAACACAGAATGAAGCTTGTTCAGTTTCAGTGATAGGCAGCAGATCTTCCATACTCTAAAGAATGGCTTTAATTTTAAAGATTTGACAACAAAGCGAAACTTCGAATGCGGAAGTAAGCCCAATAGCTCCTTTCCAGACCTTCCCGAATAGTTTAGGAGAGCCTAGACTTCGTCTCCGTCTTTTCTTAATTTATGAATTATGTAAAGAGAAATTACTTCTCGGTCGCTCTTAAGAGTGAATGGATTTAATATAGGGTTTAGGTATGGGAATTAGGCAAACTAATTTGGTAATAAACATGAGTATGTATAGAGCAATGTGTCTGAGGGGAGCGTTTGTGGGATGAGCTTCTTCTGTACCTATTATTTGATCCAAGCCTTACCCAGGACATTTCTTTGGTGACACGAATTTAGGTGGCCTGGTTCACCAACAATATGTATGTAGCTCAGCGATCTAGGGGACCACATGGTTTTCAAAGAGAATAGAGTGGGGATGAATTTTCGTCAGTAGTGTATACCCATGGGGACTCTAGAAAATTGACTGCCATTGAGAGGGGATCAAGAATATTTAACAGAGCCTTATGGAGGTTCAGTTAGATTTTCTCATGACACAACCAAAATCCTTCAAACCCCCCCCCCCCCCCAGGTAATAAGTAATGACCACTCCCAAAGGCCCATACATGCTAAGGGATTGGTTATAACATGGGGAAGCTGTTTATTTGGACCTAAAGTATTTCAGTATAAAATATCTATGCAATTGTAAAATTGAAACCCTGTAAAAGCTTCTGTTTTATATAACACATTTTTTAGGGGAGTGCTTGTGGAGAGAGCTTTCACTGTACATATTATCTTATCCAAGCAGTAAACAAAACATATTTCTTTATTGTGTAGGAATTGAGTAAGTGACCTGGGTCACCAACAACTTTCATGTAGCTCAGTCATTGGAGTACAATGAAACTAAGAAAAATACTACTTGGAGTCAAGCCCTCACAATTGACTTTTCTCTGTTCTGTTCTTGGGACAAAAGTTTAATGTCTTTATTAAATTAAATACATTTATCTTACATGCATTAAGAGTAATTTTTTTAAGCCAACCCTTTGACTCTGCAGAATGGTATGCAATGCCGAGAAAGCAATACTCAGCCTGTTTCCTTCTCTGGCGATACAACATCCTTGATAAATTTATGCATATTTTTCTGTCCTAAAACTATTTATTTGATTTGATTTTATTATTTTTTTGTTTGTTTGTTTTCTTAAGTGGTTAGTCACTTGGAAACTTTTGCATTGGCATCACTAATCTCCAAACATCTGAAAACTTCTAGAATTCAAGTTGAAAGAGAAATTTGAACACTAAAACTGGTAACTTGTAGTTTAAAAAATGTTGATTGTTAATCTAGCAATTATTAATTACTAGAGAGTTGTCCTGACACAGATTTCACTCAAGCCTAATTGTCAGGAGTTTTCTTTATACAAATTTTAGGTTTTGCTTGATTGAATAAAAGGCAGTGTATTTAATCCAAGATGAGAATCTCATCAGATGTGGTTTTTGCTTAACCCTTTTAGTCCCAGATCAAATTTGCAATTCTCCTTACTGTCAACCATACAATTCTTATAATGTTAGTTCAGAGAATTTAGAAGTGGATCAAGTAATTATCCCCAAATTGATCTTTTTCTTTATTCTTGTCTCTTACTTGGTTGATATTTCATTGATATTGTAAGGAGAAATTCTGTCTTGGTCACTCATGGGAGTTAAAGGGTTTAACAGACCTTTTATAATTAAAAGCTTCTTAAATGCTAACACAAAGAAGATAAAAATAAAGTTTACACTCTGGTGATTCTATCATTATACAGGATACCTGTCACTCATGAACCCAGTAAATGGCCCAGTTCCCTAAAGAATTCTCAGTCAATTCACCCCCCTTACTCCCCACCCCAAGCAAAATTTCTGAAGTAGATAAAATTGTTATGACAATAGGGCTCAAATATGCTGAGATTGGTTAAACTATGGTGTAATATTTCAATACAAAAGATACATTCACTCATATCTGAAAGGTTGTATTAGCTTTTGCTTCATCTACCACATTTTTTTATAGGAGTGTTTGTGGAGAGAGCTTTCATTGTCCATATTACCTGATACGAGCAACAAACAGGACATTTTTCACATATGACCTTAATAAATGAACTGAGTCACCAACAAATTTTATGTAGCTCAGTTGATAGAGTATAATATAACTGTGAAACTATAGCCTGGCAAAGCTCAAGCCCTCTCAATTAACTTTTCTCTGTTCAGTGTGTAGGAAAAATGTTTGATGTCTTCCTTGAAATATATGGCTATTTTCTTACATGCATTAGGAGTAATTTTTCAGAGTAAACGGAAAATGTTTTTGATTTGCACTTGTTTTTGAACACCCTTTTTTAATATTTAGATTTGATCTGGGATTTGGAGGGAGCTCTATTTCAGGCAGTACTTTTCATCAATCTTTTTACCTAGGACAACCACGTACATTTTGATCAGTTTTCAGTTTTCAACAATTGCAAGTTTGTCCAGTACTCCTTTGGAGAACTTCAGTACACAGCCAGTAAATGTATGTTTATTGCCTCTGCAGATTTTCTCCATGGGTATAGTTGTCTTTATAATCCATTTATCCTTAGTGGGGTCATAGCATTCAACTGTCAATTCATTTTTCCTTGAAATGGTTAAGCCCCCTACTACATAAATTTTTCCCTTCAGACACATCATACTACCATATTTGCGGGATATATTTAAGTTTGCAATGGTCTGCCACTCATTTGTTGACACAATGTACATCTCACATGTTCTCCACACATAGTTTGACCTGTGCCCACCTCCAACAAAAATCTTTTCTTCAGTGGCCACTCCAAAAGCACCACCCCTTTCACACTGCATGTCAGCAATTTCCTCCCACTCATTTACCATGGTGTCAAATCTCTCAGCTTTTGTGACATATTCAGAGGACTCTGGAGACTTGCCACCAAATAAATACAGATGATGACCAGCAGCAACAACACAAGATTCATATCTACATGCCTGATTTGATGTAAGAACTGTTTTCCAGGAGCACATATCAACATTATATCTTTTGATCGTTGATTGTCCCCATAATGTGTAAATCTCAAGAGCATATATTTCTCCTTTTATGACAACTACTGTAGCAGAATCTGATGAAAAATCTAAAGTAGACCAACCGTTGTAAACAGGGTCATATCTCTCTGCTGGATACGAGCGAGGAAATACATATAACTGATCATGGAATCTTATCACCTGGGTTTTCTCATTCCTCTCTGACAACCCATCAGGTAAACGTTTCCACTGATCTTCCTCAGGAATGTAACAAAATGTATATTTACCTCCACAAGCAACAATAGCACGTGTTTCAAGACCCTTTCTCGGGGACTGGGGTAGATCGTGTTCATTTGAAAATGTGGTGAGCTGTATGGCATTTGAGATCAGCTTCAGACATACTCCATTGTCACGCACTAGTTCATTCGTCACGACACTCAACAAATAGTCACGCGATAAGAAAAACAGTCGAACGTGACGAAACAATTCCTCGAATGCTGCTTTTCGCTCGCTCTTCCTGTGTTCAACCCACTTTTGGACGATATTAAAAACATCCAGCTCTGCTTTAACAACAATCTCGTCACTTGATATCCACCGCTCCACCTCTTTAGCTTCCAAGCTCAAAAATTCATCCATTTCTGCTACACAGGCAAAGTTTTCGTGGACGAACCTTCTGCTGTTGGTTAGAAGCTCGTTACATTGATATTTCTCAGCGAAATAAAAGGTCGAGATGCAATTTTTATTAGACATTTCTCCTTCTAGAAATCGCCCTGAAACAGTTTTCAAGCTCGGTATGATCAGATAATTTCCTGCGGCGATTAATTCCTTGGCATTCTCCTCAGTTACTCCCACAGTTCCAGTGTAGACAAATTCCAAAACATCTTCCATAACAGATCCTGAAATCTCCTCAAACCGAACAATTCCTTCGCGTTTCTCCTTCATGTCGCTGAGAAGAAGCTTGTTAAAGAACGGGCTTGCAGCGGATAGAACATTGCTATGAGCCTTCAGTTCTTCGTCATCTTTTGTCACCAAAGTTAAATCGCATAAGTGACCTTGTTTTCGTTGTATGTTGAGCCGTTTCATCATTTCAACACAAAAAGTATCATTTTCAATGACAGAGATTGGTGGCAGATCTTCCATTCTAGAAAAAATTAGACCTACTTCCTAAGTTTGTGAGAGTGGATCACGACAATCACCAGATTAGGAAAACGATAGCGGAAGTAACAAATTTTGGGGAACCCAGGCCATCTCGGCCAGCTTAGTGAGAGGGGCTGTACCAAGCTTCGAGAGTTAGGGAAATAACGAGAAACGGAGGAGGCAAAGGCGAGATGCGGATATTTTACCGAAGTGAAATGCGGAAGATGAATGGAAAATTTAAATATCATCAATCAACTGAGTGTTTTGGAAGGGGAGGGGAGGGGGAGTAGGAAGCAAGAGATGAAGGCGGGAGAGAGAAGTGAGGGACTGAAGAGCAATTTAATTCCCGTTGTCCCTTCCAGAAAAAATGAAAATTTTTTGACAAAATATAGTCCTAGAGTTCCTAACCGCCTAAAAAGGAGTTGGAAAAAGAATAAATATAAAGACTCTGATTTAAATTTGAGTTGAAAAATGCAGGAAATAATGCAAGTAGGGCTCTGATCAGATGTCAAACTTTCTTCTTATTCTAACAGTAGATAACGTTTGACTTGCTTCAGAAATGAAATTACACTTAAGTCTTTGAAATAGCGTGGAAAATCATTCAAATATCGATTGCCATGAAGAAATTTATTGTTTTCCCCCATTAGTTCACACTTTAGGATAAGATAATGTAATTTGGCTGCATATCTTGTGTTGTAGCCACGAATGTTACCAGCATGTTGGAACATGTTATTGAACACTTTGGGCAGAAGGCTTTTATGCCGTAAATACAAGAACTTTAGCGATCGATGCTGGTGATACTGCTCTTTTTACTCAGCCAGAGATAGTGAAGAAATCAACAAAAACTTACCAAGGGTATGAATTTGGTTTATGACTGGATTTGGTGCATAGAATTTCAAGGGTATTGTTCCAGTGCATTGATTTTGTTATGATTTTCGTCTTTGTATGTCGTCAAGGAATGGTCCGACATTAACAGGAAGGGTTCTTACGAACAAAGTCGGAGAAAGAAGGGTGGGGCAACTTCTTTCCACGAGTGTATTTTAACAATTGGTGAGGTCTGTTGGATAATTTTTATTGGAAGTATATACCATTCTTTATCTGGTTGGAATATTGCAGAACACAGTTTTCCCTTCTTCTTCAACGTTTAACTTCAATACGGGTGAAGATTAAAGAATAGTACAACCTTTGAAATGGCAAGAAAAACGAAAAACTGATTGGGATAATAGGCCTCTTGATATAGCTGATTATAGTAACTGAAAATGCGCTTAGTTGAAATTTTGTTTTTTCGTGTTGTTGTGAGGACTAGTAAGTATTTCTATCAGTTCATCATCATTTTCCGTTTCGTAATAATTGAATGGAAATTATCAAAAGCCTTTTTGAATTATCTGTGGTCTGACTTTCAAAGTTGGAAAACTCATTTGACTTACAAATCATTTTCAAAATTAATATTCATAGTTTAGCTCGGGTCTTGCACGTGGAGGGAGCTTACGAACTACAAGAAACTTCGACGTCTTCTCCAGCGACTCTGGAGCAATGAAACTTGCTGTTCCCTATTAGCTTGGATATTTTGTGTCGCCAGTCTTTGTTTCTTCGAGGCTGTTATTCACTTGTACAAATTCGACGTCAAAAATTGATGGCCGTCACTTTGTCATTTTGAACTTTCCCAAGGTGAGTAGCCTACGTAAATGATATATATTTTTTTTAGAAATATTGCGGTCTTGTTTCTCTTTGCCGCCCTTGAAAATCAAGTTTAAGAGTTCACATCTAAGGGAAGAGCAGGTTAAATGCAGCAGAAATAAGACAAATCCTCAAAGAGCAACCGCCATGACAGTTGTTATTGAATCGCATGACGTTTAGGGCGGACGAGAAATTTTAATTTTATTGCTACAACATTGATCATGTTCGTGCTAGTCTGTCTCTTGTCTATCTTATTTGATCCCATAAATAGCCAATCATGCCTATGGCGTTTTAAAATTAAGCTTGTTTTAAACGGAATATTTTTCATGTCTCCAACCCCGCACTGCACGGCTGAAGAGTGATCTTAAGAGCCACTAAACCATGAGCCTTTTTTCTAAGCACCAGAGGCTCTTTCCCCATATATACTCCAGAGGCCACAAACGGCTCTTGGTTGTCTTAAATTTAGACTAGACTTTTCGTGCAATACATTTTTAATTTAACATTTACAATTTTGATAACTGGATACAAGGCAACAAAATCGATATCGACAGTAAATCTGTGAAAGATAACAACAATTAAGTCACAAAGTATCCGCTTCTCACGGCTTAAATTAAAATTGAAATCTGGCTTTAGTTCTTAAATATGAAATGTTTGAATTTTATAACGAATTTTACAGTTTTCTCCAACGCTAACGTGTCGAAATGATTCAACTCGATGTAGTGATCGAGGGTTTTGTCAAGTCGTCTCAGAATGTACTTATTTACCAAGTTCGACGTGTTTTGTTTTGTTGTAACAGTATTTATCTACAGCTACAGAGAGGTATATACCAGTTCTTATAAAAGTTCACTTATTTTGTTGTAGGACAGTATCAAGCATATAAAAAAAAGAATCATGAAATGAAGAATTGTCAGGAAGAAAAAAAGAAGGATGACATTCACAAGGTTTGTTATTTTGTTTTTGCGAACTTTTCATCTCACCATGTAACTCTGGACAGCATTCAACATCTTAACCCGAATATTCGCGACTCAAAACAATTAGAATAAAAAAGTAAGAGAAACTGCATGACAGAAAAACAATTTATACTTCATTGATCGAACAGATTAAGGTAACATGCAGCAACTTAGAGCACTGTTGTTTTGATGAAGCCTTACTTCTGTTATGCTACTGTTGATGGTAGAGCACTGGTATCAAAGAAATATCTGGTCATTTTGGCTGTTTCACAACCATTCTTTTATCTTACAAAATTATTATAGCAACGCCATAGTTTGTCATTGGTAAATGATCATTTGACAGGCTCCATAGAATTTTCTGACCGCTAGAAATCTGGGTGCGAACATAGCGCGAGCTTAAAAGTGTCAATATGCAAAACAAACATGGCGGCTCGATACGATCGCACGATTGTTATCTAAAAAGGTGTGTTAAAAACAGTTTAACTCAATACAGTTTTCTTTATGTGATGGAGTCTAGGGTTTCCAGCAACTGCACGCGTAATATTCATAGGCCTTCTAGCTTCTACAGCTGAAAAAGAGGTCAACCGAAAAGGAAACACCCTGTGAAAGATTGCCAAGAGGCGACAGAGTCTAAAATTTGCTGGCCCGTTAAACTTAGTGCCCGTCTTAGTCCCAGTTGATAAAAAAAATCACAGGACCAAATTTGAGATAGAGGAAGAAAACACAAAATTGCAAATAGCGAGGAAACTGCCCCTGCAACCCCTATTTTTTTGGCTTTTAAATGATCGGCAGGACAAATTTCACAAATTGTGAACATTTTGAGAGATTTCATTGAAGCAAACTTAAGAAAATTAAGGGCAAAGCCAAATTAATTATCTCTGACGAGAGCCTCCCTTCGTAGAACCTTAACTTAAGAATGAAAATCATTTTGTTAATATTTACTACAGTAAACGATATTTCGAACCTTGCTCATCGCCTTTTGATGGCTTTTAGTGAACTAGAAAAGCGAAAACAATTACGCAACATTGAGCAAAAACCCTATGGAGCCTCCTTAAGTTCGAATATTCAAAGTGGGCTTCGTGATTCGGGTTTTGTTACAGAACAGTTACGTGGTAATTGAAACCATTTTTTTGGTTCAATTGAGGACATTAAAATTGTCGATCTACATGTATATGGCTTTATTCAGTTTTTAGATGCTGATGTAAGTTTTATAAAAAAAACTATATTATTAAAATTATGGACATTATTTATATATTATAATTAAATAATAAGTATTCACATATTTTGCATCTTCACTTTCTAGGACGGCGTCAAGCATGTGGCGGGGTCATTTCAAAGTCAAGAAATTCGAGGAATCAACGAAGAATCGAATTATTTCTTATCAGGTTGGTTATATTGTTTTGTCATTCATAACAAATCAGTTGTAACTGTCTGTGGTTGTAAGTCTGATCTGCTCCGAGCGCTGTAACCTGGATTTATCGAATATCTGCAATACAAAACTTGCCAGATTCAGAAATGAATAAAAAATTACGGACAAAAACACATTTAATTTTTCTTCTGTTTGCTCTTTCGAACCCTTCTGACTGTGATGGTTTTCTTTAGTTTACCGCCAATTTTGCTTTGATAAATTGGTAAACCTAATTTGTTTCTATTGACCATCAAATAGGGATATGAAAAATATTTAGTCGTTATCAGGCATACAATGATCATCCATTTAACCTATCAAGTCACTATAGCAACGGTTTAGCCTGTCATGAACTCCTTCAATTTTAAGATTTACGGCTAATAGCCAACATTAGCTCGATGATCCCATTTCGTATCAATTTGTATATAATGTTTACCAATCAAACTGTAAACATGTTTTGTCCCTGCCAAGAGACTTAGCAGTTAAGTATCGTAATCGAAGTCTCACCGAAATCGAAAAGGAGGTTGTAATCTGCGGGGCCTGACATCATCCAACGATTGCCAAAAGCATAACTTCTAAAGAGTTAACGTTGCTGGAATCCAGGATATGAGGATTATCAAAACTTTGCGGAAGGTTGTCTTTTCAGTAGGCTGGTCTTTTTCAACAGTAAGTTGGTGAGAAAAACAGGAATAGGGTTCACTGAATTTTTTTCAGTTCTGCTAAGAAAACATTAAGCCCTCGTTGTGGTTACTTTTTCGTGTCAAGTTGATCGTTAGAAGATGTTTTTAAAAAATTGGAGTCCGGTTGTTTCTAGAGTTCATATCTAAATTTATGATACGTTAAAGACCGGTTTTTATAATTTCTACATGAAAAATATGAATTTTCATTCCATTTCGTAAAGGCTTCGGAACCCAATTCTTAAATTTCTTGGCTTTTGAGGCCAAAATGGACCTCCGAGAGAGGGCGTCAAGCATTGATTGATATTTCTTAAACACGGTCGCGAGAACTCATTTGAGATATTTGTAAGTTTAATATTTTATCAATGTTTGTAAAGTTTAGCATTTTCTTTTGTATATTTGATAAATCTTATGGTTGAAATAGTTTTTCAAATTATTTCAGAAAACGCTTGGAGCCTAACTGTTGAATTTCTTGGCTACTGAGGTTAAAACCAAACAATTTAGGGTGTGTTACAAACACTGATTGATATTTCTTGAACTTTAAGAATTCAGTTTTGACTTCTAATGAGTTTGATAATATGATAATCATTTCCAGAATTTTCAAGAAGCCAAATTTTCATATCTCGTTTATATCTTGAAACTTCATGAAACTAAGGGTAATATGCTCCAAACACTGATATAATATTATCACTAACTTGTTTAATAGTCTAAGATGTTGAGGCTGAAACCAAACTCGAAGAGTATTTTGAAAACTCTGATCAATATTTTTGTAACTTTCTCTGGAATTGATTTGAGATCTCGGATAGGTTTTATGGATTGACTACCGTTACATGTTTCAGAATTATACCTTTTACTGAATTATTATGAAGACATTAAAGCCTGATCGTCATATTCTTTGTGGTTCTTGAAGTTAAAACTAAGCTTAATATGTTCCAAAAATTGATAAACCAGTTTTGTTACAGCTCTTTTTGGATCTTTGATAAGTAGCCTTGATAGTTGTTTTCAAAATGGCAACTGTTTTACTTGATTAGATATTAACCTTGTTATGAGCATAATGTTTAAAAAAAGGTGTCATTCCTATGTGGACTGAAACGAAATTCATTAAGCTTCAACAATTGATTAATGTTCTATCTCTTAAGCCAAATCGAATTTGAAGGTCTGCTTTTATTTCTCAAATTATTTAAGGGTCTTGTTTAAATGTGATAGTATGTTTAATATTTAGAAGGAAATTGGAGCTCATTTAATACTTGGAACCAACGAAGATGTATTTCATTTTAATGTTTTGTCTCTTGAAGCAAAAACGAAGTCGAAGGTTTGCTTATATTTGTCAAATTATTTATAAATCTTATTATAAATTTTTTATACTTTTATAATGTTTAGAACAAAAGTGGAGCTCAATCAACCTTGGAACCAAAGTGAAACTCTTTCATCTTGAACAATTTCATGATTCTATGTCGGTGAAAAGATCTGGGTAGCAATTCAGTTATTCATTCAGAAATTTGCTCTCTGCTCTCCAATACTGCATTTACAAAATTGTCTCTTTCAAGACCTATAAAAAGCTTCACGAAAAAGTCGAAGTCTTAACAAACTGTCTGGATGTACGTATAGGAGTGTAAAATAAATCTTCGAAGACGATCTATTTGATCTGATGACACTACTCTTTCGCCAAAGCACAGATGCTGTGAACTGAATCCAGATTCTTTGAAATTTTGTATCATCTCTCGATCGCTGCCTTCATAGTTGGTACATGACAATAAAGAAATCTAGTCCTAAAATCGAAAAACGTTCAAAACTGAATTATTTCAAAGATCATCTTGTGTTTGCAAGGAAATAATTTGTCGAACGATTACTTCAACGAATAATTTTTAATCAAGGGCTCCTCATGAGAAACTTGTGGTCCAAAACGTTTCTGCTAAAATCGTTGAACTAATTTTATCACAGATATTAGAAGAGGATAACTTTGAATTTCACATGAATATTTTGCAGCTTTTCATCCTTCGAACGCTTCGCTCGGGGAAATACTTGTTTATTGTCATCCAAATATTAAATATTAATCAATTTTAAGTACTTTCTCGTGTTAGGGTTTGTATTTATGACTTTGTTTGTCGCGAACAGAAGCTTGCAAAATCATACTTTTCCTTGAAATGTTTTTCCTTCTTCAAATATATGAACAAGGAGAGTATTTTGTCGCTAAAAAAATTACTAGACAGCAAACAATGGGTAATATTCTTGTAACTGAGAGAAGCTTAATGTGCGAACCATTTTATTTGAATTCCTTCACGATCATCTCAGAGGAATAGCTTGCAGGCATTTGGAAGAATTAATTATTGTGGTTAATGAATAAACGATAACCTGTAATCAAAATTACGTTCGTCAATCATTGCCTACAAGAAGAGGAAGAGTTTAGATTCAGTTTTAAAAGTTAATTTCGGAAACAGGTAAAACTACTATCTCGATCTCATTAGGATGTTCATCAACGATGGTATTAAACTCATCGCTAAATCCAGGTTACCTTCATTTGTATAGTTATTCAACACATTCATGATTTTTGCTTATCTCTAGTCGCGTATCGTTGCCAATTAAGTTGAGCCTCCGTGTTTCTTCGAGCGCCCCACACTCGACTGAAATCGGCTAAGAAAAAGCAAGGTTTG
The DNA here is from genome assembly GCF_036669915.1 of Pocillopora verrucosa. Taxonomy (NCBI): domain Eukaryota; kingdom Metazoa; phylum Cnidaria; class Anthozoa; order Scleractinia; family Pocilloporidae; genus Pocillopora; species Pocillopora verrucosa. Next base: position 15,263,132 of record NC_089323.1, on the reverse strand, counting down.
TGATCCTTAACATATGTTTATTTATTTATCACTTATTTTCAATTTCTTGCAGAATGAATGGTGAATATCTCTGATGCTTCAAGCGTGAATCAAAGAGAAGAGAAAGACAAGATTTAACAGAGGAACAAAACAGAATTGGTATATTTCTCTCAAGAACACGGCGAGTCAGAAGAAAAATGTAAGGAAATATTATTACGCGATTTAGTTGGACTTTTTCAAGAACAATTTTTTGTCGCTCGAAAAAAAAACTTGTATTAAGGGCTGTTCAAAAAGATTTATTTTTCCCGCCAAAAAACTTGGAAAAATGCAGGTGCTTATAATACGCCTGCGCCGTTTTTTTTTTATTCTGTAAGTAACATCTGTTCAATTATGGCGAATTTTCCCGCCAAAAGACTTAGAAAATACGGTGCTCAAAAATACGCATGCGCCGTTTTTTTTTTTTTATTTTGTAACTACTTTGTTAATAATATCTCATAATCCACTTGTTACTTTCATGTATTTTATTAAACAAGTCAATAAACTAAAAAAGATGAGTTTTGTGTAGTCTTTTTAATGTCTCTTGATATACTCATTAAGCCACAAAAGTTTCATCTTCAAATTCTCTTTATTATGAATGAGTTAATTACATAAGTAATTTCCAGTTAAAAAGGTGTCTAAGAAATTTTTCGCATATATACTAAGACTTTTGGCGGGAAAATTTGGCGCAATTTGCACAGCGTTTCCCCTAGCAACTACTTCGGCAAAAATTTGAACAAGGACTCTCTAAGAATTTCCCGCCAAAAACTTTGTAAACAGCATCTCGTGCAAAAAAATGAAAACTGAATGCCAATTTTTCTTTCGTGTTTGAAAACATTAAAAAAGTTGAAAATTTCGTTTTGATTCTTTCAAATGAAGTTTCTGAATCAACTAAACCAATTTCTTTCAGATTTCAACTCTTTGTACGAAATGCTGTGTTCTAAACGAAAAAGCACTATGGCAAGCTACGGAGGCCAACAAGAAAACAAAATTAACCGAATTTTTGTCAGTTATGGGCAACTTGCTTTCAATATTTGCCTTTGTGTTCAATCAGATTTTTTAGCGTACAGCTTGCCATAATGCTTGTTCGAAATAAAAGATCTGTTGAGCAGTCATTTTCCGAGTGTAACACAGGATTGAATATAAAAAACAAAAGGTTTTTAGCTAAGTTCTCGACGCTATTTGTGCGATGAAATAAATTTGCAAAGTGATCGTTCCGAAACAAATCAGAATAAAATCCAACTCAAAGTCTCACTTGGATTTGAGAAATGAAATCGTGTAGACTATTGGAGCATACTTCACTTGAATTTATTTTGGCCACGAGAGCCAAAGCACCTCACAATTAGGCTCCAGTTCTCTTATCTGAATTCTTGATGCAATTTGTCAACCAACGCGATATAATTTATGGGAGCATTCTCTTTAAATTTTAGTTCAGTCGCAAGGGCTGAGACATATAACAATTAATAACACGCTCCAAGTTCTTTAAATTGAATTGCTAAATCAAGTTGTTCGAAGAAATTTATATGTACAGTGTTTTCATTAAACCACATTTTTGTTTTATTATAACCATGAATTTGAATTTGAAGATCAAAACTATAAAATTTTGTCCATATTTTGCCGTACTCCTGCGTTACATCGAATGACTGCACAAAATATATTTTATTCTACTCATAATTACATTATAAATACATTAATTACGATATAATTTAAAACTCAATGCCTGGCCCAAAGAGTAACAAGTGATACCTTTTCTCGAGTGCGATCTAATTTACAGGGTTTTTTAGGTCAAAGAAACGCGCGTGATGGAGAAAAAAATGTTATATAAACCAGCAAAAAGACCACTATTAAAGTATGAAAATCAGAACGTACTAATTTTTAATACGACTCAAATGCGTCCATAAACTTTAGGTGAAACTTCTGTGCAAGTTAAATTTGCTCGTCTCTTTAGATAAATGTGCTTAGAATCAACTGTCAGCAAATAAGTATACCAATTCGCTCGTCGCAATGGATTTGTGAAATCTTTAAAAAAATATAAATGCAGGATAAAAATTTGAAGGTTTGAATTTCGCTCGATCATCGTGGTTTAATTAGTCAGTCCTTGTTTCAGCAACAAACGCAAAATCAGTCGTGCTTTTCTCACACACATTTCTTATGCGAGCCGCAACCGACTAACACGTTATTATTTCTTAATATAATTCTCTGATATCTTCTTTCAATAGACCTCTTTGGTTTGTATGTTTTGTTTGCCATCTAAGGTCACGTGACAATTCTCTAGGGAACCGTTACCTTTTAATTTTCTTCTCGCTCGACGATATGTACGCAAAATGAACTAAAGATGAAGCTTGTAATTGTTGTTTTTAATCCTATTTGAAAGCTGTCTCTCTACGGTTTTCGAAGCAAGTTAACATCTTCAAGTCCGTCAAATTGATTAAGTCTCCTCGAAAGTTGAAAATTTTTCATTCTTCGTTTACAACTTTGAGAAATCAATTAACGCTTGTGGTTACCAATAAAAAAGCCCCTCACTAAGAGCCAAAATAGTTTGAGAACCTCTTGAAATGTTTCGTGATTTTTTTATGGCAAAACACTGATGAGAAAACAAAGACAGTTACAAGATACTTAATTCTTCCAAATTGAGTTTTTTAATGTAAATTGGCCACCATAAAGAGTATCTAAGGCTCTTTGAATGCTCTTTGAAATCTCTGATATTTGCCAATGATCTTTTCACTCTTAATCGGCTGGCAAACCTGCTCAGTATTAAGAATGTTTTCGCCAAAATTGTAAACTATTTCTGAACGATGTACGAAAAAATTTATTAAGTATTTTTTTTGATCCATCGTACAAAATCTCCACGAATCATTTGAGTCTATATTTCTTCGTCCAAAACACAGAAGTCAATTTAAGCTGGTTTGTATGAAAAAAAATCCAAGTTTATCAACAAAAAAAAAACAAATTAAAAAAAACTTGGCCAGGCATTAAAGTTTTAAACGCGGAGCCAACCTTCAGCTAATGAATCAAAGGTGAAGGTGTCAAGATGGCACTGTTTCCTTTACGAAAAAAAATGCTTTTTCGCTTCGAAAATATAGTGAAATTTCCATTGGTCTAAGCAACTTTTCTTAAAATTCCTTAATGCTTGTTAGCGTCTGTGTAGTACGTCATTCAGTGAGATCGTGTGGGCACTAATGTAAAGGACTGCTGTCGGTAGTAGTGACTGATGTTTTGACAATCTGTCACCGTCTTAGTCATGTGGAAAGTTGTTTATAAATGAAATAACGTAAGTTTGGTTCGATAAACTGATTGGTCAGTTTTTAACAGTCAGTTTGGACTCGGTAAAGTTGTTCTTTACAGTTCGTTGGTTGGAGAAAGTCGTTGAAAATAGTGTTGCTATGTCAATCGCCAGGGTAGAGTCCCAGTCGATAGTGTGGTAAGTAGGTCGACGATAGAAAGGCCACATTGATCTCAAATTTTTTTTAGCTTTAATTTTAGAATTCATTCAGTCTTTGATGTCTTTTGCATCAGTGCCATCTTAAAAAATATCACGTTCTTTGCAACATCAGCTGAAAGATAACTTTGACACTAATTGTTAAGCAAACAAAAACTGAGCGTTCAATCCAAAGAAATCATCAATCTTTAGTTCAGATTTTTGTTGTCATTTCTATATGTATACCCAATTGCTTATTTCATCACGGTTATGTAACGAAGTTCTCAGGAGATAAACTACGCTAAATAATTGAAAGTTGTGAAAATCAATGACTAGATCACACGATCGCTCAGAGTCCGCAAAACAACCAGTACCAATGCAGATGAATCCAAAAATGGTGGCTCGATGTAAACTAGTCACTTACCAAGTAATTTCATCCATTTTTATGCACAACATGAATGACACCAGCCAACTTCAGATGAGTAAAGTCTTCTCAGGTTTAGATTACTTAGATACATTAAGACAGCCACCATTTTTGTTACCGTTACGGTAAATAATATAAAGCATCTTATCCTTGTAGTATCCTCTCTATATATTCATCGGTTCCATTGACCTTCCTCGGCAAAATTATTTATCCTTCCATTCCTCTGTCAAAATTTCTCTTCCTGGAGATATAAATTTGGAATATGATTAGGTACTGATAACGCTTTTAAATCTATACAAAAATATCATAAAACATTGCTTACAGCGACACGCAATCCAACATTTTTTGCACAATATTTTACTATATAAAATTCGTAAGCGTAAGATTTGGTACAAGAGTCTTCAAAAATCCTCAGGGCAGCGTTCAACTACAGAACGTCTTCGCCAATAAAACTAACTTTGATAGAATCTTTATTTTGCGTTCCGCCAAGAGATAGTAACGAGTTTCTAACACAAGACATAGATTCTGCTTCTGAAGAGGTCGACACCGTTACTGAGGGGAACTCGAGAATTTAAGAACCCCAGCAACCAAGCAACATGCAGACACGTGTTCACTTGTTGAACTAAGAATTTGCGAATCGTACAGCTTTGTGAAGGAAATTAATGCAATATTTGCCAAAAGATAGCTCACCTTCTGTTTTAGAAACAAAATACTGCTGTCTATTGTTCTTCTCTACAGTTTTAGGGTTTTCTTCATTCTGGATGTAACTTAATCTTCAGAACTAAGACCTGTACGTCTTCACTCTCTGGCGGAAAGCGAAGTTTGGTGAAAATTCTACAGTTTCTGATGAATATGCATTAACAACTACAGCCACTGATCGACTGATACGTCATAGATTTGGCGCGGGTTGTGTTTGCACGCCCAGCCAACTAATGAAGAATCAGGAGGAAACAAAGGCATTGTGTCTAATGAATTCGCAAGTGAAAAGGAAGGTAAAGGCATTGTGTGATGAAACCCCGTGGAATAGAGGAGATATAAACAGTATATGTTTTGAAGAAACTATTCTAGAAGCAGGAAAATATTCTGAAACAGAAATAAGGATTTAGAAAATTTTCCAGTGTGCATTGTGTGGCTAGAACGGCTGGAAGTTGCTTAAGACTATAAAGAGATCAGAAATTGTAGATTCCAAAAAAATAAGAAAGGTATTTAAGCCTTATTTCGACAACGTATCATCAAATAAAAGAGATCCAAAAAATGAAGAAACATTGCAATTTTCTTACGAAGGTAGCGTGAGATAAAAAAACCCGAAGATTAACTTGACGTGGTTAAATTTTTCCTTCACTATAAAGTGAACGCAATATAAAGAAGAAAAAAATAAACGTTGTCATTCTCCTATACAAGGCCGCCAAACTCAACATTGCCACTTGAGTTGTTACTACTGTTTATGTGACCAGCGGTATTGCGAATCGAGTCCGAAGAGTGAAGAATGAGATACAAATGGTAAAGTTGTTTGTAATTCTCAAATACCCTCACGGAAAGTGCAACGGTACTTCTACTTAAATTTAAGCATTCTAATCGATCTTCCCCCCTCCCCCCCCCCCCCCCGCTCCGTCTTTAATGTTTCTAGTAAACCTAACTTCGTGCTACAAAAGGATCGCGTATCGGCTACGTCAATTGAAGATTTTATGGTCATTCAACTTGAAATATTCCTTGCCTTACCTTATTCAGGTTCCAGTGCAAAAAAAGTGTGTATTTTTATTTTAACTTGAAATTCATCCCCTCCCTCTCCTCCGTCAAACATTCTTGGATCGATCTGTCGCGAGAACTTTCATTTAACCCTACCTTTTTTACTGAATGAGGAAGTCACCCGACATAATTCCGCAATGACCCGATGTTTTTAAGAGAATGTATCTCATTTAACTTGCTACCTTCTGTTTCAAATTAAACTCGTATATGTAACTGAAGTTCTTGTACGTGATCTTCGATATTTTTAGTGCAAAGTAAACCACAGGCTGCCAACAAAGCCATAGCCATGCAAGGAAGTTGTCGAATGCTTCATATAAATATGCAACACTGGCCACACAACCAAAATCACGATAAAAACAAACCTAAACAAAGCTTACGGTCGGAACTTCAAATTTCCTCAACAACTTCCACGTCGCCTCCATACAGTAGACTGCGGTTGCAATGAACAGTGGGAAATGACAAAACTTGAATCAGGGGAGTAGGGTAGTGGAAGGGGAAAGAGACAGTTACCCTTGTTTGGTGCTATACACAGTTTAGAAGCAATAAGCAGTATTTTACCAAGTTTAGATGAGCATTATGTGGGGCTTTATTTTTCCGTGGAAAAAAAAAACAAATATGAACTGAGCTTCGTAAGATAAGCCAAACTTTTAAGCATGAGAAAATAAAAAATAGTATCCCATGAGTACTCGAACCTCAGACCTCTCGATAAATACTCTCATGCTCTTCCACAGAGCCACAGACGCCATAGCTGGTCAGGAAGTTTTTAGCTGTTTATATACAACGGATCCCTCATATTACTCAAGCCAAGTGATCAAAAAATATATAGCCAAGGTTATTAGGTCCTTTCGTTGGCAATTAAGTTAAATTATGTTATCAGACTGCCAGCAATAATTTCTGCTTTTAACTCTTAAATGCATGTTGAACTGTTTTCCTTTTTTGTCTTGCCCACTCACGAGGTGTTTTTAGGGGAAGAGACGAAAGCAACTCGTTTTTCCGCTAGGTAATATGAGTCGATATGTCAAACGCTGCGGAATTCATTCAGCCAAATTCAGTATCACGCTTGCTTTCGGGGTAACAGCTATTGAAACTTACAAGGGACGGTGGGAAATGACCGAAAAAACCGATCTTAAATCGACCGCAAAACAACGGGAAAGATGGCGACAAACAAAGTCGCAAATTCCATTTTTAAATGGAATATGTTTCGCTTCGTATTTTAAAATAAAAACTGCTCTAAATTAAGCCTAGAATTAAACATTCTAGATTTAAGAGTTGAGAGAATTGAATTCAGGTAAGCCTTCTTTTTACATAACTTCGTCTCTTTCTAATCCAATATAAAGCCGAAGAACTTACTTGAAATTAGCAATTTAGATGAAATTCGCACGCCAGCTTGGCCATAGAGAGCGCAGATCTGAGACTTGACGGAAGCAAAAATGGCTGTTGTATGTTCTTTTCTGATTAGGTTACAATGAAATATAATCCACTACTTTTACCGTTTGTAGTCAGTCTCGTTTGGAAATTTATCAAGTTACCAATTGCACAAAGAGAACCAAAGACATCGCGAAATATTTCTTGTTTAGTTAGCAAGTTTCGTGTATGTGTAGCTTCGGCCGTAACTACAGCAGAGTAAAGAAAACGGGAGTTGTTGAAAATTGAGGTGTAATCTCTTGTCTTGCCACCTCAACAGTTTCAAAAAAAGTACATCTATTTTATGAATTCTAAGGGTTTTGCCCCTTTAAGTTACGAGTAACGTCCTAATTCAAAGAGCACAAAAAACGGAAACTGATGGTGGAAATTATTCAGTTTGATCATTCGAACTTCATAAACGGATCCCTTGTGGTATACAAGATATACCCGTAGATAAGATAGCAAGAGGCGAATTGAAATTCAGAGATGAAAAACAATCCAAGTTATGGCAGTAAATAAAGAGGAATGTAGTCATGGAAAATTCAGGTTTTAAACCTTTTTTTTTTTAATTACGTGGGCGAAAAATAAAAGTCTAGATCTCCGTCTAGATCAGCTGGAAAGGAGGTGGTGAAGTTTTAAATTTAGGAACGGCTGAAATTCAAGCATCAAATTTCATTTTTCATGCTAGACGAACCGATCAAGACAAGCTAAAATAGAGTCTTATGATTTCTCTTGGTTATCTTTTTCTAAGTTTGACGTATTTTGCAAGAGTAGAATTTCTATCGAATTCAGTTTTGATTGATTCAGCTCGGCGTTCGGCATTTCCTTGCTTCAATTCGTTCAAACTCCATCTGAATAAAATCTCCGTTTCACCTGATCATAATAAAGGAAGCTAATTTCAATGAAAAGATGAAGTAAGTTCAACCAAGTGATGACACTTGTGTTGGCATTATTTTAGCTGGACGACACAAAATTAAGACACCACAAGAACACAGTAGTTATTTTGTGATCCTAAAATACAGAACAAGTTACGTTTTCAGCTACTTATTGTCTTACATGAACAGCAGCTGCAGTTTTCTGTCGGCTGCAATTTTTTTCCGCACCCAATGAGATCATTCGGTCCCAAGGATATGCAAAGTGTATTTGCAAACGCGTTAACTTGACAAACTTGCTTTCAAAGAAGGTGAAAATGCTGTTGATGAGAAAGGCGCTATAAAACATGGTGAGTTGCTCCTTTCATTTTTAATCACATAGCAGTTTTTTTTATCGTTAAGTAATTTTTTGGAGAGCGATTTGGACTTGTTAAATCCTTTGGAACTGAAAATTCAAAGAAGACTTACGCTTTGCCAAAAGAGATGGAAAAACACAACTAAACCGTAGAAAAGGTGAAGCTGATTCCCACATCAGCGTTAACAGATCACTTGATAGCTTCTTTATTACTTTTAAATCAACCTTAAAATGGAACATAAACTAAAATTTTACTTTTGAAGGAGGGAAAATTTCGCGTAAGGGCGAAGCGTTCAATAAAACTTTTCAGATAAAATGACAACAACATCAATATTGGCACACAATTGCTTAATTTTATCAATTGCACCGTACCAATAAGATTCAAACAGTTCAGTTTTTAAAGGCTGAGCTAATTGCATAATCTTTAACTTTGAACGTCTTTTAAGGAGCGATCAAAAATTTTCAAAATTTCTATATCATTCATATTGCTAATGCTCTTCACCAGAACATGTCGCGAATCTAAATGTCGGGCAGACATGAAGACGTAAATTTCCCCTCTTCTGTCAGTCTGAATAAAATTCCACCTGCCCGGTTTTCAAATTCTCTTTTGATCTAAACAATGCACCACTTTTTATTTGCTGATAAGTGACGCACAAGCAGCAGATGGTTTAACATCTGAAAAAATTTTATTTCCACGTTTATTTTTAGCGCAAACAAATTTGTCTCGATTGGTAAGAAACGAGTACACTTTTTGTTGCCTCTTGATAAGAGAGCACTTGAAACTTTTTTGCTTAAGTTGTTCAAATGATTGGAGAGGTCGCAAAATTGCTCATTTATCGAAGCTATTGACAGAAAACTAATAACTCCCTCTAATAACTGTGGTAAATAGTGATATTTATCAGTCGATCAACCTCGTTCTTAAAACATTGCAAACGAGGCTGAGGTAATGAATGTCGGAAGTAAACGGCGATCTCCGTAACCACACAAGGTTTTTTTAATTCACTTTGTTATTGGTCGGTTTACACTACTTTCTAGAGCGACCTGGGTATCCGTGTATTCCATCTCTTTAAGGACGAAAAGTAAGCTTTTTTTCGAGGGGAAGGGAGGGACATTTTTTCTATTCTGTCTGCGATAATTTTGTTTTGGATCGGCAACGCTTAATTATTAGTTTCTCTTCTCAGCCAAACAAATGTGCTGGATAGAGCTCTCATCCTATAACAAATATAATGCTTTTGAAATCAGCTTTACCTTAGCTTCAGTATTATCAATATTTATGTCTGTTCCTCCTAATGGGTCAACTTATTTCATTTCAACTGTATTTTTTTTTCCTCAGGAAAACCTTTCTGACGAACAAATTGCAGGTATGATCAACTATTCAGTTCTGATAATTATGCTTCAAAAACGAGGCCTGTTCTCAAAATAGATTTTTCTAAAACACTCAAAGAGGCCATTATCCTTTAAGCTTACAAGGAACGCCCTTTTCGGGACGGTAATCTCTTCTCATCATCAACTCAAGCCGGCGAAACATTTTTTTCAATTATCCTTTCAGCGAAAATACATATGCACAGGAAGAGAATTAATAATGACAGGAGACCATCACTTAAAGTAATGGGCTCCTGATAATGAGAGAAATTATGCGATACAATAATTTGGTTCGTTTTTTGCCTTATTTTCCTTTGTAAAATTAAAAATGGAAACCTTTAATCTTTTTGTGTGTTATTTTTTGGGGGAGGGGTACAAAACTTCGATTTGCGTTTGCCCGAAAATTAAATTAAAGATTTAAATATTCATCTAGAATACAAGGATGCCTTTTCTTTGTTCGACCGTGATGGCAACGGCATTATCACCACCAGGGAACTGGGCGCCATAATGCGATCTCTGGGGTTTAACCCAACTGAAGAAGAATTACAAGCAATGATAAATGCGGTGGATTATGACGGTATGGCAACTGTAGGTGCATTTTTATGATAAGTAATGAGGGATTGGGCATTTCTTTATCGCCTGAGGGTTGACAGAGGATTTTGTTCTATCGCAATAAATTTATCCGACCCCCCCCCTAAAGTTCTGTTGGATTCTTATGACCCCCCCCCCCACATTTTCAGTCAATTTCTGTAGCCCCCCCCCTTTCAACTATGTTAGTGAAGACTGATCTGCCCTCTGTTCCCCCCTGAAAATCATGTACCCCCTAAAAATCTTCCGACCCACCCACTCTCCCTGAGGTGATAAATAACACTGATCCCTCTCGTGCCCAGACCTTCCATTCCTTCCACAGTTCAACGGTAAGATCTGAGTACAAGATTACGATGAAGGGGGATAAAACGATACGATTTGAGCCAGAATTTGTATATTACTGTTTAGACTATCTAATATGCCATCAATCATTTTCTACGAAGTTTAAATCAATTACGCGCTAAAAAAAGATTCTCGTTAAAAGATTGAAAGTTTCAAGACCAACTCAATTTTCCTCCTAGGAAACGGCGTCATAGACTTTCCAGAGTTTGTCAAACTTATGGAGATTCAGAAAAAACCAGATGAACGAGAGGCAGACATGATGTTAGCATTCCGAATTTTTGACGCCGACAATAAGGGGTACATCGAGTCAGCGGAGTTACGCTACATACTACTAAATATGGACAAACGAATTCCGCAGGAAGAGATTAAAGAGCTGATGGAGATTGCTGATTTAGAACGAGATAGAAAAATAAGTTATCAAGGTACTCGAGAGTTTCCTAACATTATAAACCTGGCCCTACTAAAAATTAATAACATGGATCAATGTTAGTATCTTGAGTTACTCCGCACCTACCCTTCCCCTAACTCAACAACAGTCAACTGATAACAAATTATGATTATAGTTGGGTTAGGGGAGGGGTAAGTGTGCAGTTGTCCAGTTACTGACATTGTTCCCTAAAATTTTGCATCTTGCCACGGGATGCTCGCTTTTATCCCGCAAAAAGAAATAGTTGCGTGGTTTTCTGGTCCTGGAGATTGGGGAAACGGCAAATGAATTTATCATTTATTCATTTATTGATTCTTTTTTATTTTTATTCCGCAGAATTCCTCGATTTAGTCGAAAGTCACAGAGGACTGTTTTCTTAAAATTACGTGACCTTACATAGTGAACAACAAAAGACAAAGAAGTATTCACCTGCTTGAAGAAAGCTTAACATACCACCAAGATTTGATAACTACCCTGAAATGCTGGTGGTTTTTACATGCGCTTTACCGTTTTATGTTAGCTAAGGAATAAGCAGTCAAGTCACCACAACCAACTTCCGTCCCAAGTCTCTCGCGGCTTCACGCTCAAAGCCTTTGCGCAAACAAAACCTCAAGTTTCTCCTCTACTACGTGAAGTTACACTGTGTAATGCTTGAGACAGTTTTCGATGTGAACTGGCTAGATCTTTTTTCATCTATATCTTTACACCCTGATATTAGTATACACATTCTCCGCACTGATTTCACTTCATTTTATTGTGGTACTTACAATGAGAATTTGTATGACGGTCAGGAGCTTCTTAAATTTCTGGTCATTTCCATTATTCCCATATCCTTAACATTTGACCCATGGGTGATACTGTAAGCAGAAACTAGAAGCTGGTCATTCTCGATGAAAGCCCCACATGATTACTTGATGATCACCTTTAGAAAAGGGAGGTAGTATTCCCACATATGTGCGAAAGAGTCTGACCTTTTTATTCGTTTTCCTACCGGTGCGTCTCTGGTAGGCCAGAGAGTGCTCTATTCTTGGCTACTATTGGACTAAGTCATTGTAAGCTTTTTACTACAAAAAAACAACAACAAAAAAACAATAACAAAAATGATGGAAAACTTCAATTATTCAATGCATAATCTATAAAATAATCTCCTATTAAATAATATTATAAAGGGACTGGTCAATATTTCTCGCCAAAGGGAAGGGGGGGAGGGGTGGGAGGATTTTGGTTGAGTCACGATGAAATTAACCTGATCTCCCAATAAGGTTCGGTAAAAATTTTACAACCCCTCCCCCCTCTCCCCCACATTCCAGTTAATTGACAGTCAACTTTCTAGATTCCCCCACTCCCCCCCCCCCCTTTATACACTGTTGGCGACGACTAATCCCTCTTCTTATGCATCACGCAAGTTTACGTAACGCTTCTGAGATTAGCCCAGGCTTCACGTCGTAAAAGACAGAAGACGCAATGTTAAACAGACTTGTTTTTGGATCCAGTTTTTGGAGGGGATCAGGCAGTAAACGGATAGCTATCTATTGATCTGGTGCCGAAAAACCAATCAGAGGGAATAAAATATGTCAAAAAGGCAATATGGAACGCTCAAACGAAGTTGAAAGCAGCAAACCTCCTGAGGCACGAAAAAATGCGAGTGAGACACTCGCGATTGGTTTTAATTTTGAATCTGATTGGTTGAGAAGTTGGTGTGAGATTCGTAAACTAATCACAGCGCGAAATGAAGCGAATAAACCAATGCATGCTCAGATCACTTTCGACCGTCAATTAAAATTTCCCAATTTTCGAGAGGAAAACCATGCACACAGTTTTGTTTAAGCGTCAGTTAAAACCACTCGATCATTTTCGTTACCTATCTAAGAGTGTACTGCACCCTTTCTTAAAAAAAAAAAAACAAGTCTACAATGTTCTTATCTCTAAGCTCCTCCAAACCTAATTCAAAACATTATTGCGAGACCACCTAGAAATTCGATGTTTGTACGAAGACAAACAAAATCCGGTTTTGTATTTAAGGGAAGAAATTGTCTCTACCGCTCAAAGTAAGAGAAACATTATCTATTATATCATGTAATGGTCTAATAAATTAAATACTTTTAAATATATTCAACGTTTGACTCTGAGATCGCTTCAAAATTGTTGCTTCTTCTCCAGGTTTTTTCATGATATCGTAGTATTCTTCCTGACTTGTATATCAGTGGTACGAGAAGAGTAGAAAACTCTGAAATAAAATCACAAGAGAAAGTATGATTTGCGATCTTTTTCACTTAAAAGACAATAAACACCAAACTAAATTTGACTTATTTAATTAAATGAACTAAATTTAAAATGAGAGAGCCGAACGACCAAATTGCTTAAAGCGCCTGAGAACGCCGGCGACGAAGTGCTGAATGGTTTTAGTTTGCATCTGATTGGTTGAGGTGACGCGAATTTTCTTGACCAATCACAGAGCGAAGTTAAGCAAACCATAAGCAGTCTCGGATTACTTTCGACTCTCAATTGAAAATTGCCACACGATTTAACCCTTTAACTCCCAGAAGTGATCAACAAGAAACTTCTCCCTATAATATCCTTACATTATCCAGCAAATAGGAAATGAGAATATTCAAACTTATCAGGTAGAAGTTGTCATCTTGATTCAACACCAAATTCTCATTACTACTTCACAAAGAAATGTGTAGCATGTTGAGGGGAGAATTAAAAATTTGATCTTGAGAGTTAAAGGGTTAATAATTAAAGATCTTACCTTCCATTGTTAATTTTCTGTCATCCGTTATTCCGGCTTTTTCTAAAATTTCATCCAGTTCCTCTGCGGGAACATCATCCAGACAAAGAAGAGACTTCTTTATGTTTTTTCCCTCAACAAAGCCGTTATGTTCAGGGTCGAAAACACTAAATATCGTAAATAAATTATCTTCGTCCTCCGCGCTATTTTGATCCTCTATCATATTTACAAATTCTTCAAAATTGATCGTCCCATCTCCTATTGGAAAGAAAGAAAAAAATTTGAGGATAAGTGCAAACGTTTTTCTCTCCAGATTTTAAGAAAATATTATTATCGTTTTGATCTGTTCACTACCAGGAGGGACCAGTTAGTAATTCCTGCAAACTTAATAAACACATCAGCATGCAAAAAAAAAAAAAAAAAAGTCCAAATATAGCCCGTGCCTGCGCAAGCCGGCCAACTGTTTTCTTACGCCAAAGTATATGGCATAAAATGCACTCAAATCGTCGGAAATTTTCAGATGTCTTCGGGTAAGATCGGTTTTTTACGAAAATGCGAGCACTGTGAAGATTGACGTCGTGCGCCTTTTACTCTGCTCCATGGAAATAGAAATGTAGGGCAGGTAATAAGACTCGATGTCGAGCCGAGTACAACACGAAAGCTATTCGGAGTTAAGGACTGCACGGAGACACTGACTCAGGTCCAATCAGTAAGTGAACAACAAGCGTGATTAACAAACAGAGTGTCTTACCATCGAAATCTTTTTCATTCACCAGCTCTTGCACTTGGGAATCGGTTGGGTTTGATCCGAGCATGCGCATGGCATATTTCAATTCCTTGGTCGATAATGTTCCATTTTCGTTCAAATCAAAGCATTTAAAGGCTTCCCGGTATTCTAAAAAGGTACACAGCAGCAGACGAAAAAGTGAGCAAAATTAGGTGGGACCCAATAATGCAGTGGATGAATGGACCAATGAACGACTGAAATGACGCTGTGCGATTCATTATCACAGCTTCTGCAATTTACAACAAACAAGAACGCTGTCTTCTGATTCAGTTGTTTGCTGTTTCCACATGCGTTAGCTCTTTGTATGGTAGCTGACTAGTGCCAGACCTATCAAGTTTTGGACGTGAAAAAACCTGGGTCCTATTATAGAACATTACGTCATTGCCTTACTCTATCTGTTAAATCTTGTATAGAGATCGCTTGGGACTAAACTAGTGGTGTAATATTATTTGATCTTGTTTTTTCGAGGAATTCAAATTGGCTCAGTGAGCTGAAATTACCTTATAACGTATCAACTTCCCAAATCTGAACGGAGAGCCTGATTAAACATTGTAGAAATTTTCTTTCTTTCACTCAGAGGTTTGTTTACTCAGCTTAAATCTGAGGTGCCATATTTGCTACACTGAGGCGGTCTAGTCAGAAATTTAAAACATGTCTTATACTGCTCAGTATTTATTGTTTGACAAACTTACCTCCAATTTGCTCTCGAGTCAATGATTCCTGTTCATTTTTTGGAAAAAAAATAGAAAACATAACTGAAAAACCCTAGTAAGCTTACAAAGAATCATGACATGGGCTTCTGTTTTAATTACTCTCTTCATTTATTTCCCCTGTTTCTTATCGCCCTTCGTCAGCCCTATCGTTCCCCTCAACTCATCCTTGATCCCCTATCAACCCCCTATAATTTTTTTTGTCCATTTTTCCCCTGTCCTCAATATTCCTCCAACATCCCCCTGATCTCCTATCTTCCCCTGACCCCACACCACTAACCTTTCCACTGACTTCAACCCCCCGTCCCAAATCTTCCCCCCGTACTTCCATCCTTCCGCCTGCCCCTGCCCTTCTTATCGTCCCTCTCCCCCCCCCCCTCCCCCATCGCCTTTCCCTCCCCTGTCTCCTAGGTATTGCATTCAAGACAGTGGGTTCGGTTGCTTACAGCAACCCGACTAACACAGAAACTACTTCCGCTCATAAAATAAGCGTTTCCTTCTCGATCTCAGTTCTTCATGACAAAGCTTCAATGGGCTTACTTAAACAACATTTCCGCTAACAATGCACCATAATAATACAAATAAACAGTACAGGATTTTCACTGTATTGAACAACTCGCATGTAAATGAAAGATTCCACTTTAGACTCACTCGTTCGAAAAAAAACGTATGTTTTGATAACAGTATTTATTATTCATTGGCAAAATTTTGGTTCCAAGTGCTTTTCCTTCTAACAGAGATGGTGTCTCGAGATAATGGATTATAACTGTCCAATAATAAACTAGCGGAAGATATTTTTATCACACATAACTGAAAGGACATCTTTCAGAGTAATTCTTGGGAGATTTACTTCAATTGTGGATTTGGGCTCACAGTGAGTGTTCGATGACGATTGTCTTCATTTACGACTTTAAGCCGTATTATTAAAACCAATTTGTATTTTCTCTGAGCCAAAAAAAAAGAAATTTGCCGTAATTGTTGTCAAAAATAAATGAGAGACAACATTTGTAATTTTTGACGCGAAAAGGTACGTCCTAGCTATGGATTACAAATACGTATATTTAAAACGTGAGGAAATTAAAATATCCCCCATATATACATGCAAATTGACTATAATTATTTATTCACATACCTAGGTCTGTCACTAGACATTTTTGTTTTAAAAAGTTCATTAATCCTGGGTTTCTTTCTATGTGTAAAGGGATCTCCAAAAGCGCAATTTCAACGATTAAAAATTAACCTCCTTAGGGTTAAGGTAAAGTGCGAATTCGAAAAACCCCATTTCTTTAATTAAGACTGGAGGCATATTAACAGATAAAAAGCCACGGTTGTGAAAATAATCGTTCGCTAAAACGCGATTGAATTTAAATATTCGTTGTATAAACATCACTCTCAACTAAATGCTTATTTCATATATTCTTTCCTTATTTCTATCCATTTTTTTAAATTTACGATTGAGAGATGGGATGAAAGCTAAAACGTTGATCGAGCATCATTATAAGACAGCCCTGCGTGACTGTCCTTGTAACAACCCACTTTTTCTGTCATTTTACCCAACACTCGTTGGGTATTGTTTCGCATATGGGAAAGAACCGCATGTCTGATTTCGAATGCAGTTTTCCACTACACCAAGTATTTATTTAGACAAACAATTTTTCGATTGACTCACCATCTCCAGCTCAGTCGCTTTGGTTGACAGCTCATTAAGACAGCACAGACATCAATGCGGTGTCGATACGACTTTTAGAAATTTTGTCGTCCTCCAATTACTGAATGAAAGGAGATTGGACAGGAACCAAGCGCCCAGTTCGCGTTGCTATGATACCCAGTTGCTGGCAGAGGTTGCAAAATTCCTAATTGGAAAAAAGCCAATTACAAAAGAAGTCGACTGTTGATGTTTTGTGCATATATTAACATTATTTCAGACTTCAAAGGCACGCACATCCATTAAACATCCTCCTTTCAAGACAAGAAAAAAATTCGAGAGAATTCCTTCTTAATTTTTCGTGAGTTGCTTCACACTTAAAAATTTCTCCTCACAAAAGAACAAAAATTAAAATATTAAAAAATAAACAATACTTCTTAATCAGTAGCATTTTAACATAGTAAAAAACACCCCAACGAAGTTTCCAGATGTAATATCCATGCAAGAGAAGCAGTCCTTTAAAACAAAGGGATCTACTTACCTGTAGGTCAGATTTGCTCAAAATATTTATTAGTTATTTCCCTTACTGAAACCTCAGTTTAGCATCGTCAACAGTTCCGCTTACTGCAGCTGCTGCATCGGAAAAAATAATATGCATAGATTAGCATTAGAATGGAAATTCCCAACGCTTCGTTTTCTTTTAAAGTGGCATGAGATAAAATTGTTTTCAGGAGGGGGATGTTTCATCAGCGTCTAAGTAGATTTTAGGGGGATACTAGGATGTTCTATCATTACAAATTGTTATTTTTTCATACCAAAGCGGGGCCATATTACACCTTACGACCTCTCCCTACTCCATTTCATAATCCGTGCAATGACAGGCCTGTATTCCTCTGGTTTTATGAGACAATTACTTGCTGTATCCCAACTGAACAAAGATCGATCGTGGTTGAATTTCTTCCCGAGAATCCAGCTGTCCATACAATGCTTCAAGATTTGGCAATAAAAGCTGGCAATTGGCACGAAAATAACGTGACTATGGAAATCTAACATGAATTTTTTATTAGCAAAGGAAAATTCCCTCCATTCTGCACGTATTCGTCGATCATTTTAAAGGAGCTATATCAGAGTTTTTACATCTTTAAAAATTTAAATCGTCTTTTTTCCCTTTTCATCCTACTCGTTTTTACTCTTGAATATGCGAAGGATTCGATATGCAAATTTCGTGCCGTTAGCATGGCCTTAGGAGTCTGGGGAGAGCAAGCACCTTATTCAAGACAGCGGTCCTATTGTAAAATTTAGGCAAGAAATCAGCATGAACTTTTGCGAAGATGACGGCGAATTTTGGGCCAGATAAGTACCGTAGAATAGCCCATTAATCAGAATTTGAACTACTGACGATTCCCTCTTAAGAACTTGCTCGTTCAAGTTTATTTTGCAACCTCAGACTTGTGCCGACGAAATAAACAATTCTATTATATAGCAAGGTAGTCTTGAGGTAAATTTGAGCGTTCTGATTGATTCTTTCTAAGAGAATACTTTGCAATACTAACCGTTTCCACCGAAACAGTCATAAGTAGTGCATTTTTTCGCGAAAGCTGGCAAATTCAAAATAAACAAGTTTAGTCCGAATACAATGTAATAAACTACCTGCTAACCTCACTTGCTGGAGCATTTTGGAGAATATTGGTCCTCGGTCGTTTTCGTATGGACCTCGTTGCATCCAAACCCTACTACACGGCTCCAGTAGAGCCCTCGCGCGCGGGTAGTAAGAATTAATTTTCTGCACAGTATATCAACGAGTTCACGATTATGTAACTAAATATGAACAGGTACGGAGAAAATCCATATATATATCAGGAATAACAGGAAAGGAAAGAGAAAATAATTAGGAAAAGAAGAAAACAACCCATGATAACATGTATAAAACTCACTTTTCAAGGATAAAAAATCATTTTAATTTTGGTTAAAAAAAAGGAATAAAAAACGATTACTTTGCGAAAGAGCAAATAAAACTAGGATGCAACAATAAAATGAAAAAAATTAATAATGAAATGTTTTGGAGAGGAATAGTTTAAAAATTGACATTTTGAAATGTTACAAAGAAATTTAGCAGTGCTAAATATTTCAATATGCCTGTTCTGACGACTCAGGCTGATTTTTCAGTCGTTTAAGTTTTTCAGCGTGCGAAGCTGACGGTCGAGTGAAATGACTTCGAGTGATTTGTAATGGAACGTCTTTCCTTGTAAGGCTTAGCTTGTTCGCAACATCCACTAGGGAGGAGAGGCTGAGTTCGTTATCAACACTTTCTTTGCCAAGCTGTAATAGATAAGTCGCCATACAATAGCCGGTCATAAACGCATCGAAACCTGCTCTGTGACCACAGTCACGTGTCTTGACGCCGTTGGATTGACTCACGTGAGCATCACGCAGATACGTCACGTGAGTATCCTGTTTATCACGTGCACCCACTACCTCCGAAGTGTCTGTTTGGGGCGAATTTTCAGTACCATGTGTTTTAGTTACATCGCATTCATTATTACCTAAAATGAATAAAACAGTTGCTAAATAATTAAACTTCGTGTGATTCAGATTGGGAGACGTTGTGGCCTCACATTTGGGGTTCTGGACTCTGGTCGAGAGTCATTGTGTTGTTTACCCTCCACCCAGATGAAAAAATTAGTACCAACAAAATGTCTGGAAAAAAACTGCGAGCGGGACGCGCGTTTCTCCGCCCACGGGGACATTTGAGACGAGTCGTGGAGAGGTTTGCCGGGGTTCCAGCACTGGTAAACAGAGGTAGACCACTTGCAGACCTCTCGCTGGCTCACCTAGCTCAAGGTCCATACTTTGCGGCGGTAGAAGAAACGCTTGTGCTGACGAGCTGATAATGAGGGAAACCTGAGGAAATTATGGAGGGGGTTGCCTGCGATTGACTGGTATATTCTATACAGGAGAGTGAAGGAATATTCCGAGTCGCTTTATGTCAAGGAAATCTGGTTAAGCGTAGGGGGATGAGCCATTTAGCTCGAGTGCTGACTTTGTATCTTGGTTCACATTTAACCTTACATTCTTACAAACCCAACCTCGTAAGCAAGAGTTTACCGCCTGGGATTTGAATCTTCGCTTGGGACTTAAAATTTGAAAGGTGGAATTTTTCTTCCAGCTCCTAAACTCACCAGAATTGTGACGTTTTCGTTTTCGTTTCAGCCTCTTGGTTTCTTTCACTCTCCACTCACGATCTAAAACATCATCGACGTCATGTGAAAATGAACAGGATTTTTCCCGAGGACAAAATCCATAAGCCTGTCCGGACAAAGTGAAACGCAAAAAAACTGACTGTAGAGATTTTAAAGAAGCTAATAGGAAAGACTTTACTTTAATGTTGGAGAGAATAAAACGGTAGCAAATTTTGTGCATGCTTCCTGTTTGAAACGAAAGGTCGGAGCGAATCGTCCGCAGGGTCCTCCTTTCTTCCGGTTAGGTGGTTGGGGAAAAGAGTGAGGAAAAACGAGTGGCCCTGAGGACGAGAATAGGAGCGAGCGTGAAAATAAGATTCGGTTTGGTTAACCCTTTAACCCCTGAGAGTGACTAGCATCTAATTTCTCCTTACAATTTCGCCCCTGAATAAAACATTAACGTTACAAGAATTGAGGAAATGATCACCAACTAAAGAAGTTGTGAATCGTTAAACAAATTCTCCTCGTCAGCACCTTATGAAATTTGTAGAGAACAGTATGGAGAATATGCATACTGATGTAAGGGTGTAAAGGGGATTAAAGCTGATCGAGAGTCGGTAATGAGCACATCTTGATTGAGGATTGTAAAACCAACACCAAATTAAGCCGTGAGCCAATCAGATAGATGTCACAGGGAGCCTATTAGAACTTAGGTGTCTAGAGCACGAGAAAATGCGGGGAAACAAGTCGCGACTAGTTTGAGGTTTACATGTTCTTGGTTGAGAGAGAGATGCAAGTTTTTCTGGGCCAACACAGAGCGAAATAAACCAAGCTCGTTTCAAAATTGCTTCCAAGAGACGTCTCCGTCTGTGGCTCCTTTGATTCTTTTCATTTTGCAAAATCGCTCTCTAGGTCCTCTGGCCGCACGAGTGAGCTCATAGCTATGTATGCAGATCATTTGAGAGGTACAACTTTGGAGAGGCATGGAACTAAACATTCAACGGTTTACAACTCAAAAATAACGGCCACCACTAAGGCTGGAAACTCCAAGAGCATTGCTTCACAGAAACAACATCAGCCGCACGATCAGAGCTGACAAGAACCATTATGCAAAGCTTACCGCAAATTTCTCACAGACCATGACGTCAACATTAACAGCCTCGCTTTCATCACGTGCCCCACAATAGATGTGCTCAGTGAAACTTGATAGTGAGGCTTCTTCGCGAAATTTTGGACAAACATACTTTCTTCCTTGGTTTTGATGATGAATGTTGGTCCTTTGGCTAAATAAAGAACAAACACTTGCTATTAGCTCAACCTGAAGATAGGTCATACTGGATGTAAGTATGTTGTGGTTCCATCTTTTTCTTGGTCTGGAATTCTTCAAGTAAATTGTACCATAATTTTCTTTGTCTTGTATTTATTACCTAAGTTCAAAAGGGTTCTGCAGACCTATTTTGTAATTTGATTTCTTAAGCACAGTTTAGATTACAAAATTCAACCTTTCTTTGTTTGACAGATCAAAGCTGTTCTCTCAGGGGATCACTGGGAGTGCCTGAAGGCTCTCGTCTAATAAATCTCAAGTGCCCTGCTCATGAAAGCTTCATTAAAGAAAAGCTAAACTACCCACCCAAAGACAAAAATCTGTGGCCTTAAAGGAAGTAAGCTCTGCAAGAGCATAGTGTTGTTTAGGACTTTCAGTTAAAGCATTTTCCTAGCAGTTGTGTCAAAGTGATATTAAATAACTGCCCCTTAGTTTCTAAGAATAAACAAGAGTACTGCAGAAGTGAACACAAATTGCATGATGTTATACACCTTTAAACCCTTAGTGACCAGCACCTAATTTCTCCCAACAGTAATACTACAGAATCATTGAACAAGATCATAAAAACAGAGGAAATGATCACCAACCAAAGACACTTTGATTGTTTGACAAATTCTCCTTGACTTTGAATAAAAAAATTTCTCACAAACCCACCATTTTTTGAAAATATAGAGCAAGAATGACGCAGGTTCCCTCACGCTGTACTCTGATACAAACTTGGTATCAAATACACCAGCTGGAAACATTTCTGCTAAATCTGCAGTAAACACTTGCAGTTTGTCAGGCAACTTGCAGTAGAGGTTCTCATACAAAAACACCAAATCTAAAAAACCATTGTGAACGACAATAGGTTTATTGGCCAGAATAAGTTGATTGAAGAGATTTCTCACAGAGTACTGTGGTGTGCCAGATTTTACCTGAAGGATAACCAAAAACAGTACTTTAGTTTATGAGGAGACTATAGAGGCTTTTGGAAAATTAGGGAAAATATATGATATTTTTTGTGCTCTGTGGTAATTGGCTGTTGTGGTCAGTTGTTTTAAATTCTGAAGATCTGGGAGGTTGTTGAACAAATGAAACTTCTGGGCTATAATATCAGAGAATAATAAAACTTCTGCTTTTTTGAAATTAAGTTTCTTAATACAAGCATCATCTTGACAGAATGGGGAATGAGTAACATTGTAATTCCATCAAATTTTCTCTAACACTCATTCAATAGTTTTATATCATATTTGTTTGTTTGCTTAATCATTTGTTTCTTAGCTTTAATGAACTACTGTTTTAAATTCTGGTCTTAACACCACCACAGTATGGTCTTATAATTATGGCACAGTCTGTGCTTGAGCCAAGTAGCCCATTGAGCTCGAGCTTATCCCAGTTTCTGTCCAATGAAGCGACTAAGGGTATAAGTACTCCCCCCCCTGAATGGGTAGCCAGTCCATCCCAAAGTTACTCCCCTGGCATTTCATCAAGTTCTCATTTCTACTCCTGGGTGCAGAGAGGCGCTGTGAAAGTAAAGCATTTTGCCCAAGAACACAACACATTGACTACACCAGGTCTTAAACTTATTGACCCTGAATCCAGTGCACTAACCATTTGGCTAGCAAGCCTCCCACTCCAATAAGTATTGGTAATAATATGACTTCAAGTGCAATTTGGTGTTTATAAGCACATGTCAATTATTTTTCAAAGACAACAAATTGCACAAGCTAGTAGGGCAAGTGCAATTTGTAGTCTTTGAAAAATTTATAAGTGCTTATTACACCAAATTGCAAGAGAACACATGTTATTACTTGTTTTGCACAAGCCAGTAGGGCAAGTGCAATTTGTAGTCTTTGAAAACTTTACAAGTGCTTATTACGCCAAATTGCAAGAGAACATATATTATTACTTGTTAACAATTTATAGAAAAAACATCACAGAAAGTCAACACAGACAAAATTTTGAAAATGTGCGCATGCTATTTGTAATTTGCACTTTAGTTACAACTTTGCACTAGTGTTATATGAGAATGCGCTTGTTTTCAGCCAATCAGAAGCACTTAATTTTTTCATGTACATTATTATTATGGTAACATTCAAACCATTATTACCTGTAACTTATCATTTCCTCTTGAATATGGAACCCCTTTGGCATACTGTTTGTTAAAGTCAAAGCCATGTCCGACCAAAAATGTCAAAGACATTGGTTCTACCACAAAGTTTTCAGTGCAAAGGACAACAATGTTAAATGTCTTGATCCTGATGTTCAGTTTTGTTCCAGATTCTTTGCATTCTGTTTCATTATTCATCTTTTTCTTCTTCAATTTGAAACAAGAAATGCCAAGAGAGAGAATGGCTCTGGATTGTGCCACTTCACACATGTATTTATACCGGTCTTCAACAAATCTGAAGAATAAGACATACAATTTTGTTAACCCTGTCACTCCCACAAGTGACCAAAGCAGAATTTCTCCTCACAGTATCAATACAATATCAAGCAGGTAGGTAATAAGAATAAAGAAAAGTATTAATTATGGCATTATTAGTTGATCCAATACCAAATTCTCTGAACTAACATCATAAGAATTACATGACAGGCAGTAAGGAGAATTACTGATGTTATCTTGGAAGTAAAAGGGATAACCCTTGACAAACTACCATAATTTCCAGCTGATAACCAATGGGTGATCTGTTAAT
Organism: Pocillopora verrucosa; assembly: GCF_036669915.1. Lineage (NCBI taxonomy): Eukaryota > Metazoa > Cnidaria > Anthozoa > Scleractinia > Pocilloporidae > Pocillopora > Pocillopora verrucosa. The sequence continues at coordinate 15,239,125 of NC_089323.1, read as the reverse complement.
TTTTCCACAAACAGTTGTTGGTGCAGGATATAGGAAGGTGCGGGTAATACAATAATTTTTAAAGCTTCCAGCATAGTTAAAAACGATAAACAGGAAAAAAACAGGTGATAATATCCACTACAGATACTCTTCAAAAAAACTTGTGCAATAACTCATTTATTTCGCACAGATTGCTCATTACAATAAGAGACTTTATTGCTCTTGATGAAAGCCGATGCAAATCAAGAAACATACAAAACTCGATAACATAGCTTTTATCTTGTTCGTACTCTTACTTTCTTACCTTGTCAATTTCGCAGCTTGTTTCTTTGTTTAGTTAAAAAAAAACAATTCTCACTTACATGGGAAGTGAACTTAGAAATAAAAGAATTCAACTACTGTGAAAAGACTGGCTTCAGGGCAATTCACACAGAAAATGATATTGACATGTTCATTTTGTGGCGCCACATAATTAATTAGCGTAACAGAATATTTGACGCATCAGAGAAATTTTATTTGCTCGCATTGCCTTGAGGTCAAGAGTATTTTCCCATTTCAAGCGATTTCTCTGACCCAGTAGATCTTGTGATATCAATTTTTTTTTTAGAACAGATTTATCATTCTCAATGAAATAGCAAAGACAAAAAGTGTGAAAATTTATCAATTGCACGCTAAAGGATATCATATCAACAAAAACAATGAAGGAACTTTGCGCGTGAGTTGACAATTTTCTTTTGTTTTTGGGTGCGGATTATCTGCCAGCGCAGGTAATCTGTTGAAATTGTTTTCTCATTATTGCAAAAATTGACCAATGCAGGTAATCTGCTGTGCAGGTAAATGGGCGGAAATTACGGTAACATTGGTATTTGTATTCTCCATACTGTTCTCTCTACATTCCTGTGGTTATGACAAGGAGAATTTGTTTGATAATCAGAAGCTTCTTAAATTGGTGATCATTTTCTTTATTCTCATGACCTTTACATTTGATTCAAGGGTGATATTGTAAGGAGAAATTAGAAGCCAGACACACTTTGAGATTAAAGGGTTAAACCTCTGCACCTAGCAATTGATACATACTACCTATCAGCTGCCAAACAATTCATCATACATTGTAATAGTTTTTATATATTTGAGCATTAAATTTTATCATTGATTTGGTGTATTCCATATTTATTAATCTCATGAGTTCCTTTGTAAAAACCATATTGGTATGAAAAAGTTATCTCAATAAACATTACTATTATTATTATTTAAACAATAAAAAGTAAATAAGGAATAAATAATAATTATAAACCCAGGTAGTGAGCCAGTTGGGATCTTTTTAAGAGCAGGTAGAGAGTTCCAAAAGCAACATTCCACAAATTTTAGTGAACCAAGACTGTATGGTGTGGTATTGAAAATACTCCAATCAAGTCAAATATTAAATAAAATTGGAGATAAGTTATGATTAAATAGAAATGAATAGCAATCAAAAAGCCAATTATTCAGATAGTTATAGAGACTGAAAAGTAGACAATGATATCAGAACATTGTTGCTTACTGTGTCATTAGATTCTTTCTCTCACCAATTCCACTCATCTCCTACAAGAAAAAAAATCCACAGATGCATTTATTTTCCAAAACATTGCCCAAATTTGGGATTCTCTCTAACCCTTTAACCCATAAAGAGTGATTAGCGTCTAATTTCTCCCCACAATATCACCCCTGGATCAAGATTAAGATCACGAGAATGAAGGAAGTGATCACCATCAAAGAAGCTCTTGATTGTTAAACAAATTCTGCTTTTCAATACCAGGAAATGTATAGATAACAGTATGGATAACATGAAGACTGGTGCTAGGGTGTACAGGGTTAAAGATTACACTACTGAAATTCGATTAAAATGGAAATACAGTTGTAATTATACTCTTCTTCCCAAACATTTTCCAAATCAAGGTGGTACGTTTAGAAAACCTTTGAGAAGAAATTTCTTTCGAAAATGCTCACTCACATACCGTATCCAATGCCACAAATGAAGATTTTTTTATTGCACGAACCATAAAAGGCCATAATTCTGCAAAATTGTCCGCTGAAACTTCGACCACAGGAACGTTCTCAAAACGTGCTGACATTTTTCTCCGAGAAACACCAAAACCACCAGGCGTTATCGGCGAATGCTCTGGTAGGACCTGGGGCGAGCAATGTTCACGTGTCGAAGGAACAAAGATGGCGGTTCGCGATCACCAAGCGAAGTTTGCATGAAAAAAGCTAGTAATCTCATAAAATACTCGTCGAAGCTAAATTTAAAAGACCAGTGAACATTTGTAGGACATTAGAGAACCTTTTAAATTGTTCATCAGAGATTTAACGGCAGGAGTTGACCGATAAAATGAAGTTGACAGCAGATCTTATACTGCAAAGTCCGCAGTACACAAATGCATTAAGAGATAGAGAACTGGATTTGCGGGGTAAGTAAACATTTATTCTGCGGTTTGAATAAAAAAAATTAGTTAGGAATTTTATTTTGAAACGAGTGTTGCTTTGGACGAAGTTATTGGAAATCTAGTGTATTGTTTGTTATTTGGAGATGCTTGCAGTACATATTTCCTATTTGTTGACCATCTTGCATTATTTTCTACATTGTCTTGTCTTTTACACTGTAGGTTATAAAATCCCCGTGATTGAAAATCTTGGAGCGACTTTGGTAAGTTTTTCTGTTTCCATTACTCGATTATTTCGCTAAATGCTTCAGAAAAATTGGAAGATAAATGATAGTAGCAACGGACCAACTTCTAAATAATGCTTATGTTAAGTAACAGTCTTCAGTCATAAAAAATATATAATTTAGGGTTCATTGTTTGCATTTTGACTCCTTAAACCATAAGAGTGACCAGCATGTAATTTCTCTTGACTGTAATATAGCAGATCATGGAGCAACTTCGGAATACCCCGCAACTCATTTACATGTCATTGAATAAGAATAGTGTCTATTGTGTTATGACTCAATCTTCAAAGCCTCCCGACACATGTAAGAGAGGCGGACCAAAGTTGCGGGGTATTCTGAAGTTTAGCCCAGATCATTCATAAAGATCATGAGAATGAAGTAAATGATTGCTAACCTAAGAAGCGTTGATTCTTAAATGAATTCTCCTTGTCTGTACCAAACAAAATGTATAGAGAAGGATATGGAGAATATCTACACTGATCTTAGGGTGTGAAGGGTTATGATCCTACATGCCAAGCTTGTATTCCTGATGACTGCAATAATGTCTTAAACCTTTAACTCCAAGATCTGACTGTCAATTCTCCCATCTAGCTTTTGCACATTTCCTTGTAAATTAGTCAAAAGAATTTTGATTTAAACCATGATAACAATTTCTACTTGATAAGTTTGAATATTCTCATTACGTGTTTGCTATATAATGTTTGGATATTGTAGAGAGAAGTTACTTGTTATCAGCTCCTGAAGGTAATGGGGTAACAGTTGTTTGATTGATTTTAGGACCAGTTTGATACCATTGATATGTCAGAGAATGACATCCGCAAACTGGAGGGATTTGCATTACTCAAGAGATTGAAAAGCCTTCTTTTAAACAACAACAGAATATGGTATGTTTCAATGATTCATCCTAGACATTTCTTTTGCACAGACAGACACGTGTGTGCATATGCTGTATGACTAGCATTTTCTTCCAGAAATTAAGAATCCATTGAAAACAATTTGGGTCTTTTGATCAACTTACATTGTTCAATATGTCTGCCATCGCTTTATTTGTCACTGTTTTTGTGTTTCTGCTATGATAATTTATAGGCAAGAATTTGATTTCCTAGTATTTGTTAAACTTGTGTAGGTTAAGACATTTTTATAAACTGTTCTTCCTGATTTTTTACAGTATCTTTCTCAACTTTTAAACATATTCTAGATGATAGCATCTTGTATTTGTACCAGACTTAGAAGTATTGTCACTTTTAAATTACAGGTAGTCATCTTTAAAATTGATAATTCTTAATTGTGTATGATTTGTTCATGGAGTCATTTTTTTGTTTATGTGGTCATTTGTTTATGTAGTTTGTAAGTGCTGTATAGAAATTTGTGTGTCAGTAAATCCATGTGATATTAAACTGTTAGGGCTGGTTATTTGCATGAGTCCAATCCAAATCATGGCTTTCTCTTTAAGTGAGTCAATTTAACTAAAGGGAAGTCCATCCAGTGTTAGCTTTCAGCTCTCTTGACACTGTTCACAAAAATAAATGTTCAGACAAAAGATTCAGCAAAATTGAGGATTGTTTAGGAAGCACTTTTGTTAAACAAAGGCAAAACTTTGTTTTAATAGCCAACCCCTAGCATAAAATATGGTAATTTGCATGACAAAAATGTTGTGCAGTGGTGTTTTATGCAGTATCTAACACTTTTAAATATATATATATATCCCATTGAAAATTGGTAAGTGCAGTGGACAATCTATGGAGAGAGGTAAGCTGATACTGTACTGTAAATTGTCTTTGGAGTTTGGAAGGCGTCACCCAGATTCTCAGACATCCTTAACTACTGTGTACATGTATCTAGTTAGTTTAGTAGCATTTTGATGCTCAAAGAAGATACAAAGAAGGTGTCATTTAGAGCAAAAGACTCATTCTTCAAAAATTCTATTACCTGTGTGAAAAGAATTAATAACTATTCGTTTTTAGCCTGTTACCCTCTAAATGAATTTTGATACATTTTGGTTTTTATAGCTTCAACAAGACATAAATATATTTGAAAGCTTGACCCCTTTGTTCTCGCATGTATGAAGCAAATCATGATTTTTTTGTCATTATTGTCCTGTATCGTCTTTGACTAATATTATCATTAATAATAAATTTTACAATAAATATTATCATCATCATTGCCTCATTTTTTTTTTTTGACATATATCTCTCTCTTCTAACACTATTCATGTTGCTTTCAGTCGTATTGCAGAACATTTAGAGGAGAGTCTACCCAACTTAGAAACTATTGTAATGACATCAAATAACATGCAAGAATTGGTATGTCTTACTTAGTCTTTGTTTTCAGTTTTAATTCATCTTTTATTTTTATTTAATTTGTATTTTTTCCTATTTTATTTATTTTTCCTTGACAATATTTTGGTTGCATGGTTATTGTCTGGATTGTCACAATTCTTGTTTACTTGTGTAATTTCATTCTCTTCATTCATTTTGATCTGTAGAAAGACCTGGATCCATTGAAGTCTGTTAAAAGTCTCCAGTACCTCAGGTACATGTTGCATATTTATCTAACCCTTTCTTTAGAACATTTCCCCCTGTTCTCCCTGATTTTAAGCACAACAAATTAAGGAAATGATGAAACCAGTAGAAAAATTGTTGTACCTGTTGAAATCTCAAGAATTCCAAACAATTCTTAGCGGCAATAAGAGGGTACTACATGCATTTACCAGTTATTGTCTGAAAAGGAAACACTGCTCACCATAATTTCTTTTGTCACTCTGTTGAATACTTTTCAGCCACTGGTTTTTTAACTCTTTTTTTCTCCTTGCTAAGAGATAAGATGCAGGTGTTAATTCTGTGTACTTTATCTCAGAACTTGTAACTGAATGTTAAAAATCTCTTGGTATCTTCTTTTTCAGTTTGCTTCGAAACCCAGTAACTAACAAACCTCACTACAGATTATATGTCATCAACAAATTGCCGCAGCTAAGAGTGTTGGACTTTCAGAGAATAAAACAACGGGTAATAAAAAAGATTGTTTGATTTAGCATCTTTTTGACCTAATGACTAGCATCTAATTTCCCTTACATTATGACCCTTCAATCACCTATTAAGGTGACACCAACAAATGAAATGATCACCAACTAAAGAAAGTATTGATTGTTAAACAAATTCTCCTTGTCAGCACCTTTGGAATTGTATGGAAAACAGTATGGAGAATATGCATACTGATGTTAGGGTGTGAGGGGTTAATCCAATATAATTTCTTTCTTTGTTGCTAGAGATGATAAAGGTTTTACCATTGGCCAGTATTAGTTATTGCGCTGTAAGAATAAAAATTGTTTTACTCAACCCTTTAACTCCTGGGGTTGATTTACATATAACTTCTCCCTATAATACCCATACATTATCTAGCAAAAAGGTAATGAGAATTCTCAAACTTATCAGATAGAAATTGTTATCTTGATCTAACACCAAATTCTTGCAACAAATTTACAAGATGTGTAGCAGCCAGAAGGGGAGAATTAATAATTAGATCTTGGGAGTTAAAGGGTTGAAGAGCTGAGTAACATAGATGTTTTGTGCTATTGTTTTTAGGAAAGGGAAGCTGCTAAGCGAATGTTCAGTGGTAAACGAGGACAAGAAGGAAGTCAAAAGGGAAGAAAGGCTAAGACGTAAGTTTATTCCATTTCCTTGTTTGTTAGCTCTTTATATGAGTGTGCAGAAGTGATTTGAAAAACTGTTACTCCTCAAAATTTCAAATCGTTGTCTACCCAGCATGTGATAAAAATTGACAAACTAATCCATTGTACATGTTGTGGTTCAATTTTATCCTTGGTTCAAATTTTATTTTCTTTTGTTGTGGGGTATCGTAATGTATGATAGTGAGTTTGAAACAAAGGAAAATAAAATTTCAACCAAGGATAAAATTGAACCGGGTATTACACATATTACGCAAAATTCTTTGAGGTAATAATAGGGGAGGGTATTGTGAAGGAGAGGTACAAATCAATTCTCAGTCGAGAGACAAAATGATAAGACATTGTATAACAATTCAATAAGATATGAACTATGAGTGATTTTGTTTTCAATTTTTTGATTTAGGTTTGTTCCTGGGGGACCACCTGTTGGAACAAGGCCTTTACCCAGCAAACCTCTTCCATCCCCCACTAAAGACATTGCTGCAATCAAGGTAAGTAAATTTAAGTCTGTACCAAGTGTTTTAGTAATACCCCTTTTTACAAGTAATAATTTAATATGTTTTACATGGGAGACGATTCCTTTTCTAAGTGGTTGAACATTTTGCTGGCAAACACAGTTGTCATTTGTGTAACTAATTTATAGCTATGGTTTCATTCCCTCAGGCTGCCATTGCAAACGCACGCTCTCTGGATGAAGTGCAAAGACTTGAGATGTTATTAAAAGCTGGTCAGGTGCCTGGAGGAAACAAACCGAATAATAATGTTGATGAAGAGATGGAAGACATGTCAAATGGCACATGAGCAAACTCTGTATCAGACTGTATCATTATCAGTGTTACTTCATTCTTTTTTTTGTCTATCGACTATGTGGTCAGCCTGAGAAAAAGGCAGCAGTCCATTGAAACTGGAAATATTTATGCTTCCCTCAAAGATATTGTGGAATGTTGCTTAGTTTCAATAGCCTTTGTTGGGCATATCACTGAATACTTCATCTTACATTTGTGCAATCATTCCCTCCAAGGCAACATAGTGTTGTGTAACAACTAAACCAAAAGTTTCTTTCTTACCTTGTCGATATAAAGCTTTTTTGTTTTTGAAGTTGAAAATGATTTGTCATTCTAAACATGAAAAAATGAGAATACATGCAAGTGTTGTATATTATGAAAGGTAGAGATATGCATTTTTCTGTTAAGAGACTGAACTTCAGATGGAATTACCCTATATTTCTAGATATTCTTTGAACTACTTTTACCTTCCTTCGTGTAAAATAAATAACCTGTATGTGTATCCTTTCTTATTGGCAATTGTCTCTTACTTGCATGTTTTTGTAGAAAATAAAATCAGTGTTAAAATGCTCCCTGCGTGAATCTTCTTGCTGGGTAAACTATGAATATTTTAAGGAGTAGGTGTCCTGTGGATCATCCTCTCTCTCTCTCCCCATTTGGCACTCCTTTTTCAGTTTTTGTCTAATTTCAACCTTTTACAACTCTTTTAGTCCCGGGAATGATAAATTAGCAATGTCTCCGTACAATATCAATGCGCTCTCAACCAGAAAGGTTTTGAGAAGAAGGAAAAATATCACCTTAGAAATTTTGTTTGATTGAACTTAAAATTCTCAGAGCTACAATTATGAGAATTGTATTGAATATAGAGTGGAGAATTGGGTATGAGATCTTGAGTGTTGGTTGAAATTGAGAGCAAAGCAAGTGCGCGAGAACTATCACGGAGCATATGAACAACCCATCCTATAGTATTCAACTGTGTTAAATATCCCGTGGCTCTCATTACGGTCAGGAGACTAAACGATTTTTCTCCTCAAATTTGAAGCCCATATCTTAGTGTTATAACTTTGGACATGTAAGTTGCATTCAGCGAGGAGTATGATCGACTCTTGTCAGGACGAGCTATCTACATCGGATCCGATCGAGTCTGTTTGCCAACGTCTTCAACCCTTCTCGCTCCTGTTAACCTCTTACTTCCGGTACCACTGATCAAGCGCCTCGCGCCCATTTCCGGTTCCGGTCGCAATCGGACTCAATCCGCCCGCTAGTGAAGACAACCCGACTCAAGTCGGGTGTACTGGACATGTGTGGAGTCAATACCTGATAAATCATTGTTGGTGATGAAAAAATAAAGAGGTTTAAAAAAAAATTTCGAAAAAAGTTTAGAAGAAGGTTGATTAAAATACATAGTTGTTCAAACACCCTGCAGAGATGAACAGTTTCACGTTTTTCAAGCATTTCTGATGTTAGCTTTCATTTTCGACTCGAAATTGCGTTGGAAAGTGAACTTGTCTCCCGTCAAAATTTTCAAATAACACCTCTGATATTTAAATAAATTTTTTGGCCTCATGACAATCATTTGAAAACAAACTTGGTATACATACAGTGACTGATCTTGACTTTGGGGTTTGCCTTTTTTGGCTTAAGGTTAGCTGACAAGGCTTTTTTAAATTTTTCTCTCGTTGTTAACAGTTTTTGACAAAATAATCATTTTTCCAAATAATAGAATGTGTAAATGAAATCGGTGGTTGGCTTCGTTTTGAGCAACCTGACACATAACGAAGATGTGATCGTTCCCACACTAATGATTTTTTGTTCTCGAATTTCTCTGTTTTCAGGTTATTCTATCGCAGAACTCAATAATTTGAAAGCATCATCTTTTTCGAAACAAGCGTCTTCTGAATGTAAGTACGGATAATAAATCGTTGTTGATGGAAACGACCATCCATGTAAGAAAGATGTCGGTTGGAGATGCCATTTTTGAAAGAATTTTCAATTCTAGTCTCAAAAAATTTTAAGAATAAAATCATATTACGTCATGGATGATGATTGTAGAATTGATCGCTGCAATGAAGTAGATTGTGAGTAAAACAAATTGAAAACCTGTACAGAAACTAGCTTGGAAATAGCACCTATCGTAATCACTATCTAACAGGCCCGTGTTCGATCAAGCCCAGTCGAAGCTTGAATTTTTTCAAGTCTCATAAGCAGTTCTACAATGATAGCAAATATCAGTTTTAATAATTACCATTCGAGTATTAAGTTGACGGCGGGTGCTGTTTCCAACAACATTACATCTTAAAAGGGAACATTTCGTTTCTCAGAATGAGATGAAAAGCAATCGAAGACTGATATCTAAAATATTAATATCGTTACACACTTAGTTTGATAAATTGTTTACCTTGCTCATGTCACAGCTGACTGATTGATCATCGCAAGAACGTTTGAGGCAGGAAGTAGCCGGAGCCGATTCCCCGACTTTGTCAGGTACGAATTTGAAGTATGCGTCCAAGGAAAAAATTTCAACTTTTGATAAAAACACGTCTTCTAGAATAAAGACGACTTTAATTGAATCAATGTCGTATCCTTGTTAATCATGAAAGTGCACTCACTCATTCTCTAATTATCTTCTACATGGTTAGACCTTGACTTCAGTGGTTGGTAAAAAAATAAATAAAGGAATCAATGCATATTGGATGACAGAAGTGAAACATTCAAATACTACACGAGGCGTTGAGTATTTGGAGTTAATTCTAAGCCCAAAGAATGCTTTTATTTGTTGTTAAATCACAAACTAGAAATCTCAAAAAAACTTTGTCATTCAAATTGAGTGTTTTGTATCGAGACTGACATGGCAAAAAGTTCGAAACTGAAGCTTTCAAAGACATCGATGAGGCGACGATAAGCCTATATTATCATTTAAAACTAATTAAAAAAAAGGTTGGGAATATGAGCACTACAGAAGCCTTTAACTTATAAAAATTATTGTGTGCTAGTGGTTTTTAATCTACCTGCGACAGACTATCGGATATTCCCATATTTCATAAAGCGCTGTTGAATCAACAAACCATAAAACTCGGTGAAAGCGCGGTTAATTACCGAATCAGACGAATCTTACTCAGTGTATAAATAATTTTGGTTTGAAAACTCAGATAGCACGTGGTTTGTTACACGTCTCCATCACAGCTTATGATTGAGCTCGTCACGCAACTAAGAGAAAGCGTGTTCCGTGACGAACCAAAGCGCGATATATTTTCGACGAGAACAATTTTGTTCGAGAAGAATCATTCACAAAATCGATCATTATAAAGTTTCTTGCGGACTTTTCGTGGTGTCCCCCTCCTACACACTCGTGTCATCCTGTGGTCAGAAACGCAAACCTACTTTTTTTCCTGGAAGAAAAAAAGACGAATTTTAGGACGAAAAAGTAAATTCAAATTTTCCCGTGATCTGATTGATATTGTGCACATCTTTGTTGTACATGTAGCAGATACCACAAGGGTTCTTTACGCCCTTGGCGGACTCAATTAAAATACAATAACACTGTCCCGAATAGCGTGACCTTCGGTCCCGCTCGCGTAACGCTGGTAACTAAAATAACGAGACTACGACAACAACACTTCATTTATTCGTACCCTACATTAATTACATGATACAGTAAATATATATATATATATTATATATATATTAATCCGGAAAATGGAGAGAGTTCAGGCTGCCCATAATAACCATTGAGAGCTGAAAGATAGTACGGCCTTACTTCGTTTCTTAATAAATTATTATAGTTCAAGGGCCAGGTACCACACACAGGTACACATACAGGAACTGAGAAGGAGCTGTAGTTCGCTGAGAGGTAAACTCCCAGCACTCATGGCGGAAGGGTCCAAGAAAAGGCTCTAGGCGACGTCACACCACCTTCTGGATGCAAGATGATGAAGAAGTGCAAAAGAAGTAACTCTGATTTGATGAAGACGCTTTGACAGGTGAGCGTAATGCGGCTTTCTCTGGAAAGGACTGGCGTCGTAATCATGTTTGTCCTGTCTTGTCCTGAAGCACTCATCAACACGCTGCTTGAAATTCTTTTCTTTATAGGCGATTCTGTTCTTTTTTTTAAAGTTCGTTCGGATAGACAAAATTTATTTGTGCTATGGCAAATTCAGTAAATGGATTAAATTCTGAAGGGACGAGATTTGTCATTTCCCATTATTTTCTTGGGAAGAGCTGCTGTCACAGTTTCAGTGGTACACAGCGGGCCCACTCTGAAGAAAGCTTGATAAATTTTTGAGATCAAATTATTTTCCTACTCTTTTATATTATTTTTTTGATACCTTGATCACGATCGATAAAAATTTTCAGTTTAATGAATGTTGCTTAAAATTCTTTTGTTTCCGCCATATTTGAAGTTAAAAAGACTGAAAGTAACGACGTTCACACCAAAGATATCTTTTAAAACGCCATCCACTTTTACACGGAAGAAATTAAAAAGAGAATGCGAAACAAAAGAATTGAGGCCCAACTGTATAACGACAGGGCAACAGTATATTTCAAATTAGGTAAGAATTTAGCTATTCTATACGTATTTCCCATTCTTTTCATTCGATTCACTTGGAAAACGGCCTCACAGAGTTCTTGAGGTCGTCATGAACACACGTCTGTGTCTTAGAGATCTCAACGGCATCTATGTCTTGATATTACTCCCACAGAACTTCAGAAAATTTCCTTTTTTCCTCCATCGTCTATAATCATTTCTCGGCCGAACTTCTCTACTGTTTCTTCGCTTTCCATCGCTGAACTCAGATACTCAAATCGACTTCATAATACTCAAAGCAACATAATTTACACTCGGAGAAACTGATTAGTTGATTTTTGGAAACATAATTTTAAAAATGTATAGCTACATGTTTGTGTATTCTGAAAGGAAAGTGTGAGTTCTGCATTCCGAAATACTATATTATATTTCTTATTTTATAAAGTAGTGCTTAGTTGACCCATATATTTTAAAATTTAATTGTATTTCGGTCTTTTCTGTCACTCAGAGAGTCAGCCATGTAACTCGATTAACGAACTACGCCCTTGTTTCCTTCTTTATGCTTGGTTTTGGTAACTACGGTTGACTAAAAAAATTATACATTTCTCTTTAAAAGGCAATTACCAGGATTCACTGGGAGATGCAACAACCGCCCATCATCTACAACCAACATATCTGAAGGCAATTGTTACAGGTAATTTTTTTTTCTCTTGGAAAAGTAAAAAACTACCCTACGCCATACGGTGCTTTAATTAGTTGGACATCACTTGACTAGTGTAAATGGAATGAGGCGCTGTTGCTCCGACATACTTTTTCCTTTTGGCTTAAATTTTCCATTTCAGAACGAGAAATTGACGTGAAACTGTAAATTAAAAGTCGCCGATACTTATCTTTCGAAGTAAAGGCGCTGTTGCTCCGACATACTTTTTCCTTTTGGCTTAAATTTTCCATTTCAGAACGAGAAATTGACGTGAAACTGTAAATTAAAAGTCGCCGATACTCATCTTTCGAAGTAAAGAGCGCGGGGAAAATTTCTATCTCTTACGGACAAATTTGAGAATCATATTTCCATATGACGCACAGCTCTTTTCAAAGTTTCCCTCGCAAGATGTCCTGTTTCAAAAGCGGACAAGCCAAAAAAATCTAAAATCTCTTTTTCACCTAAGCGAAGGGAAACTGTATTTTAGAGAACACTTTTTCGTATGAATCTGGTCTAACAGGATTGTCTGTGTTATTTTAAATAGGAGCAAGTGCCTGTCTTGCGCTGAATAAGCCTGAAGAAGCGCTCAGATGGTGTGTTCAAGGATTAGCTGTATCTTTTTGTCAGACCTAAAGAGAGAGTGTGGTTTCTCTTAGTATGCCAAGAGCCAAAGTTGAAATATTTAGTATTAAGACTTAGGGCACGCACACCAAATGTAACCTTTTCGGAATTTTGAAAACATCTTGCCTCTTCAGAGTGTTCAAATGAAAAACGCTCTCCAATATAACGGAGTGAATGTCATCGATCACATACAAAACAATAAATCTAGAAACTGAAAGCCACAAACACAGAGCCTAATTTCTTGACCACTAGTATTCCCGCCAACTGTTGAAAAGACTACAATTAAGAAATTTCGGATGCGTATAAATGCAGTCCTAAAGCAACATTCTCATTTGCCGGTGTTATTTGCGCCTTAACTGTATGTAGATTCAAAGAAACGATACCCTGCGGCGACTGAGAAACAGGTCATTCTGGGAATGTTCCAAATCCGGAAATGTAAGTGTATGGTCTAGTAAATGGCTTTGCCTTTTTCATCTTAGTTCTCATAAGAAGTCATAAAAAATTCTAGCATCCTCTGAAATGACACACGATTATTTAAAAAACTATGGATCCCTCCGTGACTTTTCGGAAGTTTTCCTAAAATTCCAACGAAGAGGGACCGAAAACACCTCGAGAAGTTGTAAAGTTCTTTCAGTCGACTTTTACCTTTACAACTGAAATTTTTTTATTGATAATGTACCATTGACACCACATTTCGAGATAAATAAAGATTTCGGGCTTCACGAGAACATAACAGTTGAAAATTCGGTTTGATATCTTACAAAAGCAACATAGTCGATAAACACTTCCTTTAGCTGGAGGATTTTTGCTAAATATTTTTATGCTTCTTTACCCATGAACTAAGTTAATTACAGTGTTGCAAACGAACTATGGTCATTCAGTGTATAGTGATACCTTAATGTGCCGTTGAAATAGGCTTAGGGTTAGGGTTAGGGTTAGGCCAGGAAAAAGTATGTCATTCTTATAACATACATCGTAGTTGACCATCCAAGAACATGGGGATTTCCGACAACGCCATTGAATAGTATATCTAAACAAGGAAATTGTACACTATGAAGTAAACAACAGGCAGTTTGTTCGACGTTTGATTATCGAGACCACAAAAATGAGCGTTAAAAGGTCGGAACAAGCAAATAGCCCCGAATTTTTTTTCGTTTTTTTTTTTTTTTTTGATTTTTTAAAAAAATAAGGTACTTTGGAGTTTTGGACTAAATTATGATTTTGGAAACGACTGATAAAACTCGATTTTCACTAACTGTGAAGAGAGTACATCTTAAGAAAACACACTTATTTCCACTTAAAAAGCCTTTGGCCTTTGGTAAACCAAGGTACAGTTGCAGCTTTCATTTTTAAATTTGAAAAACACACATTAGAACCGAAATAGTTACGCAATTTTTATGCGGTTATCTTTCCCTTTTTTTCAAACCTAAGACGAAGACAGTAATCGATATAATAAAGCAAGACCTCCACAATGCAAGAGAACTGGGAGACAGGGCTGGCGAGGGACATGCCTACCACGATCTTGGCATGGCTTATTACCAGCTGGGTGATATCAATCAAGCCACAGAGTACCACAAACAACATCTTACTATTGCCAAAGTACTGGAAGACAGGGCAGGCGAGAGAAGGGCCTACCACAATCTTGGCTTGGCTTATCGCGTGCTGGGTGACTTCAATCAAGCCATAGAGTACCACAAACAACAACTTACTATTGCCGAAGAACTGGGAGACAGGGCAGACGAAAGAAACGCCTACCACAATCTTGGCTCGGCTTATTACCAGCTGAATGATTTCACTCAAGCCATAGATTACCACAAAAAACATCTTAGTATTGTTAAAGAACTGGGAGACAGGGCAGGAGAGGGACATGCCTACCACGATCTTGGCTCGGCTTATCAAAACCTTGGTGATTTCAATCAAGCCATAGAGTACCACAAACAACATCTTACTATTGCCGAAGAACTGAGAGACAGGGCTGGTGAGGGACATGCCTACCACGATCTCGGCATGGCTTCTTACCAGCTGGGTAATATCAATCAAGCCACAGAGTACCACAAACAACATTTGACTATTGCCGAAGAACTGGGAGACAGGGCAGGCGAGAGAAGGGCCTACCACAATCTTGGCTTGGCTTATCGCGTGCTGGGTGATTTCAATCAAGCCATACAGTACCACCAACAACATCTTATTATTGCCAAAGAACTGGGAGACAGGGCAGACGAAAGAAATGCCTACCACAATCTTGGCTCAGCTTATTACCAGCTGAATGATTTCACTCAAGCCATAGAGTACCACAAACAACATCTCAGTATTGTTAAAGAACTGGGAGACAGGGCAGGCAAGGGACATGCCTACCACGATCTTGGCTCGGCTTATCACAAGCTTGGTGATTTCAATCAAGCCATAGAGTATCACAAACAATATCTTACTATTGCCGAAGAACTGGGAGACAGGGCTGGCGAGGAACATGCCTGCCATGATCTTGGCTTGGCTTATTACCAACTGGGTGATTTCAATCAAGCCATAGAGTACCACAAACAACAACTTACTATTGCCGAGGAACTGGGAGACAGGGCAGACGAAAGAAACGCCTACCACAATCCTGGCTCAGGCTATCACAACCTTGGTGATTTCAGTCAAGCCAAAAAGTATCACAAACAACATCTTACTATTACCGAAGACCTGGGAGACAGGGCGGACGAAAGAAATGCCTACCACAATCTTGGCTCGGCTTATTACCAGCTGGGTGATTTCAATCAAGCTATAGAGTACCACAAACAACATCTTGGTATTGCCAAAGAACTGGGAGGCAGGGCAGGCGAGGGACATGCGTACCACGATCTTGGCTCGGCTTATCACAAGCTTGGTGATTTCAATCAAGCCATTAAGTATCACAAACAACATCTTACTATTGCCAAAGAACTGGGAGACAGGGCTGGCGAGGGACATGCCTACCACAACCTTGGCTTGGCGTATCACGTACTGGGTGATCTAAATCAAGCCATAGAGTACCACAAACAACAACTTAGTATTTCCGAAGAACTGGGAGACAGGGTAAACGAAAGAAATGCCTACAACAATCTTGGCTCGGCTTATCACAACCTTGGTGATTTCAATCAAGCCATACAGTACCACAAACAACATCTTACTATTGCCGAAGAACTGGGAGACAGGGGAAACCAAAGAAACGCCTATCACAATCTTGGCTCGGCTTATCAGAACCTTGGTGATTTCAGTCAAGCCATAAAGTATCATAAACAACATCTTACTATTGCCGAAGAACTGAGAGACAGGGCTAGCGAGGGACATGCCTACCACGATCTTGGCTTGGCTTATTACCAGCTGGGTGATTTCAATCAAGCCATAGAGAGTCACAAACAACATCTTACTATTGCCGAAGAACTGGGTGACAAGGCAGACAAGGGACGGGCCTACCACAATCTTGGCTCGGCTTATTACCAGCTGGGTGATCTCAATCAAGCCATACAATACCACAAACAACAACTTACTATTGCCGAAGAACTGGGAGACAGGGCAGACGAAAGAAATGCCTACAACAATCTTGGCTCGGCTTATCACAACCTTGGTGATTACAATCAAGCCATAAAGTATCACAAACAACATCTTACTATTGCCGAAGAACTGGGAGACAGGGGAAACCAAAGAAACGCCTATCACAATCTTGGCTTGGCTTATCAGAACCTTGGTGATTTCAGTCAAGCCATAAAGTATCATAAAAAACATCTTACTATTGCCGAAGAACTGAGAGACAAGGCTGGCGAGGGACATTCCTACCACGATCTTGGCTTGGCTTATTACCAGCTGGGTGATTTCAATCAAGCCATAGAGTGTCACAAACAACATCTTACTATTGCCGAAGAACTGGGAGACAGGGCAGACAAGGGACGGGCCTACCACAATCTTGGCTCGGCTTATCATAAGCTGGGTGATCTAAATCAAGCCATACAATACCACAAACAACAACTTACTATTGCCGAAGAACTGGGAGACAGGGCAAACGAAAGAAATGCCTACAACAATCTTGGCGCGGCTTATCACAACCTTGGTGATTTCAATCAAGCCATACAGTATCACAAACAACATCTTACTATTGCCGAAGAACTGGGAGACAGGGCAGACGAAAGAAACGCCTACCACAATCTTGGCTCGGCTTATCACAACCTTGGTGATTTCAGTCAAGCCATAAAGTATCATAAACAACATCTTACTATTGCCGAAGAACTGGGAGACAGGGCTGGCGAGGGACATGCCTACCACCATCTTGGTTCGGCTTATCATAAGCTTGGTGATTTCAATCAAGCCATAAAGTATCAGAAACAACATCTTACTATTGCCGAAGAACTGGGAGACAGGGCTGGCAAGGCACATGCCTATCACAATCTTGGCTTGGCTTATCACGTGCTGAGTGATTTCAATCAAGCCATAGAGTACCACAAACAACAACTTAGTATTGCCGAAGAACTAGGAGACAGGGCAGACGAAAGAAATGCCTACCACAATCTTGGCTCAGCTTATCACAAGATTGGTGATTTCAATCAAGCCATAAAGTATCACAAAAAACATCTTACTATTGCCGAAGAATTGGGAGACAGGACAGGCGAGGGACATGCCTACCACAATCTTGGCTCGGCTTATAACCAGCTGGATGATTTCACTCAAGCCATAGAGTATTACAAACAACACCTTAGTATTGCCAAAGAACTGGGAGACAGGACAGGCGAGGGACATGCCTACCACGATCTTGGCTCGGCTTATCACAAGCTTGGTGATTTCAATCAAGCCATAGAGTACCACAAACAACATCTTACTATTGCCGTAGAACTGAGAGACAGGGCTGGCGAGGGACATGCCTACCACGATCTCGGCATGGCTTCTTACCAGCTGGGTGATATAAGTCGAGCCACAGAGTACCACAAACAACATCTTACTATTGCCGAAGAACTGAGAGACAGGGCTGGCGAGGGACATGCCTACCACGACCTTGGCTTGGCTTATTACCAGCTGGGTGATTTCAATCAAGCCATAGAGTGTCACAAACAACATCTTACTATTGCCGAAGAACTGGGAGACAGGGCAGACGAGGGACGGGCCTACCACCATCTTGGCTCGGCTTATCTTAAACTGGATGATTTCAATAAAGCCATAGAGTACCACAAACAACAACTTACTATTGCCGAAGAACTGGGAGACAGGGCAGACGAAAGAAATGCGTACCACAATCTTGGCTCGGCTTATTACCAGCTGGATGATTTCAATCAAGCCATAGAGTACCACAAACAACATCTTGGTATTGTTAAAGAACTGGGAGACAGGGCAGGCGAGGGACATGCCTACCACGATCTTGGCTCGGCTTATCACAAGCTTGGGGATTTCAATCAAGCCATAGAGTATCACAAAAAACATCTCTCTATTGCTGAAGAACTGGGAGACAGGGCTGGCGAGGGACATGCCTACCACGATCTTGGCATGGCTTATTACCAGCTGGGTGATATCAACCAAGCCACAGAGTATCTCAAACACCATCTTACTATTGCCAAAGTACTGGGAGACCGGGCAGGCGAGAGAAGGGCCTACCACAATCTTGGCTTGGCTTATCGCGTGCTGGGCGATTTCAAGCAAGCCATAGAGTACCACAAACAACATCTTACCATTGCCGAAGACCTGGGAGACAGGGCAGACGAGGGACGTGCTTACCACGATCTTGGCTCGGCTTATCACGAGCTGGATGATTTCAATCAAGCCATAGAGTATTACAAACAATATCTTAGTATTGTTAAAGACCTGGGAGACAGGGCAGGCGAGGGACGTGCCTACCACGACCTTGGCTCGGCTCATCACAAGCTTGGCGATTTCAATCAAGTCATAGAGTACGCCAGGAAAAATCTTAGTATTACTAAAGAACTGGCAGACAGGGCAGGCGAGGGACAAGCCCACGACGATTTCGGCTTGGCTTACCTTGAGCTGCATGATTTCAATCAAGCAATAGAGCACCACAGGCAGTATCTTAATATCGCTAAAGAACTGGGAGACAGAACACGCGTGGGAAGGGCCTACAAAAATCTTGGTATGGATTATTACAAGCTGGGTGATCTCAATCAAGCCATCGAGTACGCCACGTTATGTAGAAACATTGCCCAAGATCAAGCAGACAGGCTAACCTCCTTAGAATGCCTTGGTTCAAGTTATTTCAGCCTGGGTAAATTGTTTCGAGCTACGGAATTTTCTCAGGAAATGATTGATCTCGCTAAGGACAGTGGGGATAAGGGACGAGAGGCTTCCGCCTATTCCGTTCTTGGAATGGTTTATGCTCGACGCGCTGATTTTAAGTTGGCAAAAGAGTACCTTGAGAAAGCGCTTACCATTGCCAAAGAACTGAGAGACCGGTCCATCGAGTCAAAGGCCTTGTGGGCCTTCAGCGATTTCTTTTTCCAAAAGTGCGACTTTGAACGAGCCATGGAGTATCACAAGAAAGCTCGTAACCTCCGCCAGAAAACAGGGGAGGAAATGAGCGAAGGATTTTCATTCCAAAAAATGGGTCTTATTTTTGAAAGCTCTGGTGACTTGCACCAAGCGGTTGATTATTATCAACGCAGTGTTAGATTTTTCAATCAGTTAAGAGTTCTTCAAGCTAAAGATGAGTTGAAAGTAACCTTCCGCAATGCACATCAATGCAGTTATAATGCTCTCTGGAGAACTTTGCTTAAGCTATCAAAATTCGACGAGGCGTTGTGTGTTGCGGACCAAGGACGAGCCCAAGCCTTGTTAGATCTCATCAAACTACGATATGGCTCCCAACTGCCAGTTTCTGGATCAGCTGAGGTTCAACCAGGGATCTTCGAAATGGTCACTAATATCTCTGGTCCGACGCTTTTTGTTGCACTACAAGAAAACGCAGTTAACCTGTGGGTAATCGGGAAAGACGGAAATGTACAGTTTACACAGAAGGAAGTAAAATATCGCTTGGGAGGTGCGACCGACTATTTAAAGAGTTTAAGGAAGAAGGCTTATGAAGAAGTACGAGGACAATTCCGTGTAGTCTGTGAAAACTGCACATTAGATGAGACAAGCACCGAACAAGAATTGCCACCCGCCGGTGAAGAAACAGGAAACCTATTACAGTCTGACAAGAATCCTCTACGTCTCTTTCATGAGTGCATCATAAGTCCTATTTCAAATTTCATCGAAGATGGTGAGTTGGTCGTCGTTCCTGATGGTCCACTGTGCCTCGCCCCTTTTGCTGCATTTTTGGATTCCGAATCAAAGTACCTCAGTGAATCCGTGAGATTGCGGTTTCTTCCGTCATTGATGTGTATGAAACTGATTAACGATTCTCCTGAAGATTATCACCAAAAGAGTGGGGCGTTACTCGTAGGAGATCCAAATCTAGAAGAAATTACCACCTTGCTGGGAGAGGACAAATTTTCATCCTTGCCTTTCGCCAAAAAGGAAGTGGAGATGATCGGAGCGATGCTCGGTATCCAGCCACTCACCGGAAAAGCAGCAACCAAGGCTGAGGTGCTAAAGAGAATCGGTTCGGTTGCTTTGGTGCACATTGCTGCGCACGGAAAAATCGACAATGGGGAAATTGCATTGGCTCCAAATCCAGAACGAAAATACAGAAGACCGGAAGAACCAGATTTCATGTTAACCATTTCAGATGTACAAGCAGCTAAGTTGCGTGCAAAGCTTGTTGTGTTAAGCTGTGCTCACAGTGCACAGGGCAAAGTGTCAAGTGAGGGTGTGGTCGGCATTGCACGGGCTTTTCTCGGTGCTGGTGCTCGTTCTGTTCTGGTCGCACTCTGGTCAATTGATGACGAGGCCACCATGGAGTTTATGAGAAGCTTTTACCAACATCTGAAGGATGGAAACAGCGCCAGTGTGTCACTCAATCGGGCGATGAAATGTCTGCGAGAATCACAAAAGTTCAATGCCCCGCGGTTCTGGGCTCCGTTTGTACTCATTGGTGATGACGTCACAGTCGATTTTGGACAAATCTGTAAAGAATCGTAAGTAGCAATATTTATACAGAATTTTACTGAATGTATGTTACCGTACAGTTATCTGCAATAAGCTGATATAAAAGGTTGGTAAACTTCGCTTTTTAAAGAGTGATGAAAATCATTCTCGGAGATGAATTTACGCAAGTGATCTGATTTACTCTGCTCCGGTTTTATTCGTCTTTCCTTTTAGCCGCGAAAACAAAACCTATAAAATCCTTTCACGCCAACAACTTTACGTCATCAAAACGCTGTTTAGTTCAATGACTGTAATGTTCCTTTGATTTCAGATCCCAAGGAAAAGAAGCATCAATAACTGAAGTTGAGGGTCAAGATGAACACGAACAGATGCCATAAAAGGAAATTGCACTGATGCAGTTCAGTAAATACCAGTAAAGTAAAGTCTCTAAAGAAAAACACTGAAAAAATACGTAAAAACCTGTCGACTTCACGTTGGTCTCGTGGGTAGGTTACCCGGGTCAAAATTCGTCAGAGAATTGCTGAAAAGTAAATCAAGAATTTCTTAATTCCTTGATGCGAAAGTCTAACCGTCAAATTCAAGTTTCCAATTGCAATACCAATTATTCCGGTGTATGTTTGGCTTAAGCCAGGACACGGGGCGTGTTATCAATGATAAATCTTAATTTTTTTTTTTTAATCAATTACTTTTTTTACACATAAAAATTGACCCATTTAATCTAGCTGAGATTCGCGCCAACTGCTAATTATCTCGACCCGCACAAAGTACCAGAGAACAGCAAAGGTTACAGGTCACCTCTTAGCCCGAATTTTAGATTGTTAGTGTTGCACAATTACTAAGGCAAACTAAAACTTGAGGGCAAGAATGGCTGAAGTATTGATTTTTTTCTCTTTTTTTGAATATTTTCTAGCATGCAAAGAAATAATCGTTGCAGGTAAACTACAAGTAAAGAAATCAAAGAAATAAAGCCTGAAAAACGCCTGGCTTCCACGGGATTCGAAACCCGTGACACCCAGACACTTAATCCTCATTTTGGGAGCGAGGCAGAGTTCATAACTGTGATTCTCTTCGTTGTTTTAAAGATATGCATGATTGTTCGAACAATAAGATATTGAAATAGTTTTCATAAATCGAAGTATTTTCAATTTAAAGATGGTTTTGCAATTGAAGAAGGTGTACACCGGCAAAAGAAGGGCATCAGAGTTTCAATTCATTTCCATTAAGTTAAACGTAATTTTTTGCATGACCGCTTTACGTTAGCTTATTAAGTTAATTTTTAATCGTCGAAATGACATATTTAGAGGAGAAAAGGAAAATTTGTAATCTTAGCAGCCTAATTTGTTTTAATAAAGCTTAGTAGATTGAGATGAAGAACATTGCCACCATTATATTTTAAGGGAAATTTCACGTTAGATTCGACAACGACAAACAAACAAACTTTGGCAAAGTGTAGTCTAATTAATACCGTCGAGGCTGGCATATTGACTCCCTACGGGAAGGAGCCATTCCCAGAAAATAAAAAAGACGAAAAAAGAAATGAGAAAAAATTTTTCCTCCGAAATTTGACTCTATCCATTTATTTTCTCTCATTTTTTTCTCTTTATAATCCCCGAACGATCCAAATTTGCGCAAAGGGACTTATAATGGAAACTAAAGCTCAAAAGACCACTCCCGGATGGTGCATTAATTTTCCCGCGAAGTTTACCATCAAACGAATTTTCCTCTTGTCTTCTCTTTTCAAGTCAGGTGTGTAACCTGTTAGGAAACCTTACGAAAATTCTGAGCCGGAGGGGGGGGGGTAAGCTACGATAAACTAGCATCCCACCAGGGAGGGGGGGTAACCAAAGTCCTGATGCCTTCACGCGACAAAAACAGTACCGTGGACCGGTAATGGGGGCCATTTTGAGTTAGCTTGTGCGCAAACTCTATCTTGCTTACCTTGGTTGATAAGGTAAAAGATCATTGAGAAAGAGAATACGATTTGGAAGCCTTGAAAATTTGATGACATAAAAACATGGTCATATCATATCATAGAAAGTAAACCTGATCTTCTCTTTGTCTCGTTATGCTGTTCTGCCTTAATGTCACCAGAGGACATTTTTTCCACGCCCCCTTGAGTTAGCTATAGTGGTTTACATGGCCATTTTCCTGACCTGTTTCTCATCTTGTTTGTCGACAACGGGTTCCTGAGGCTCTTGGCTCTACACGTGTTACCTTGACCAGCTGATAGGTGGATGAGTAACACCATGACCTTGATCACGCTTGATTAGTTAAAACTTTGTTGTCTGGAAAGACCATTTATATCATCTTTTGTTGTACTGTAAATTGTCTTGTTCAGTGCCACAAAGAGATAGAATAAAATCTTAAACGAAGGGGTGGGGGTGGTGATTTCCTAAAGAACAAGACCACCTGAAAAATGAATAAAGGAACAGTGATCCTCACCACAGGAATCCCGCTTTAACCACAGGTTCCTTACCTTTGAATAATAGGAAAATCCATATTTTGTGGGTAGAGGAAGGGAGCATAGAGGGAGGGGGGGGGAAGGGAACTTTGCTATATGTGGCATACGTGTCGTGGATCTTTTTTGGAAAAGTTTTGTAAAATATTTTTTTTCACTGTTTTCAGAGTGGTAGTGGATTGACATAAATACCTATCATTACATCCAGCACACGAGGAAAGCCAACAAATTTCTATGCCCTAAAGGACCTTCAGAGAAAATGATTAAGCAAAGAAGGATTTTATTAAGGTAAGAAGCAAATAATAAAGATTTTAATTAGTAAGTAATAATGTTACTAACAGCAATTATTGCATTTCCATCCTGCTTTTTAATAGTCCAGGAGATCCAATTTGACTTTTAGAGACTTATAAACTCCAATGTTATGGGGCTAAAAGAGAAGAAAAAAAGAAAGGCAATTGTAACAATGATGTACTATTGCGTTAGATCATCATCAAATTCTCCCCCCACCCTCCCCCCTCTACACCACATTCCTTGTGTGTAAAATAAGGAGAAAGCCTATTTATCATCAGGAAAAACAATTTTGAAAAAATTTTCCTGAGGACTGTATGGCACCATACATGGGACCAGAGGAGACAAGTTCAGTTTGCATAAACAAGAAGTTCCTTTAAAATCAAGAGTTAAATTTTTCATTTGTTTCAGGCACAGCCCATGTCCACAAAATTAACTTTTGATCGATGAAAGTAAAGTTCCCAAAATTCAAAGGTACGAACACTTCAAAGTCATTATCAATGCCGCTTTTGGTTCTTGCCAACTGAATACTTCTCTGCAAGTAGGTTACTAACCACTATCTAATGAAAAACAGCTTTGAAAAGACAAATCTATCTGAAAGAAGTCTAGTTATTGAAAGAATCCAATTTAAAAATAAGATTTGAAATCTTACCTCCTCACAAATAATTCTTTTAACAGTCTCTTGAACTGAAGGCACTGCTGTTTTTCCTCTTTGTGTCACCTGCAGTTTAAAGTTCACAAAACTGTCAATTCAGGAGGCAATTAGTAATCCTGAGTAAGATAAATATGTTCCCGAATTCTTCTGAATGATCTGTAACTAATTTTTCCTTAAAATATAAATATAATTCCAAACTAGGCAGGAGATAAGAATAAAAAATAATATAGTATTGACTTAACAACAACAACTCAAGGCAAAATTATGGAAAATGGAGAGCAGAAAGTAAGGAGAATTATTGTTGAGATCCATTGGGTGAAAACATTAGCAAGAGGAAGTATGCTATAATTGTGAAAGAGTTTCATAGTTTCCAATGCTTAGCCTGGTTTTAACTCCTAGATCTCTTGATTGAGTTTGTTTTCAGTTCTTGTCTTAAATGCTCTGACTGTTTTTCTGCAGGTTCTCAAGTTCCTCCCACCCCACCCCACACTAATTTTTCTATTTTTGTCTTCTTTTTGCACACCAACTTCTTTGGCTGTCATGTTGGCAGACCTCAAGAACTGAGTTTGATCATTTTCTTTAGTTACAAATCCTGTTTGTTTGTTTGTTTGCTCTTTGTGTGTTTGCTTTCCTCAGTATTTTGTATTTTTTTTTTTTTTGCTTTCATCCAACTGAAACATACTGTAACTTTATCCAAGCATTCAGGAGGATCATTATGGCTACAAATGACACAAAATCTAGGATCCCATTACTTGTTCATTACACAATCCTCTCATATTTGAGAAGAGGATATTTGCTCCATGGTGAAAAGAAATTTCCACAATAGGAACCAGCCATTGATGGCCAAGTCTAATTCTTACCTGTAGATCTTTCCTCAGCTGAATCACTTCAGCTTACATCTTTTATATTCCATGACAGAGGCTTGAGGGGCATTGCTGAGAACTGAACAATGAAAGAGTAAAACATGATAATAAAAACATCAACATTCAACATGTTTATTAATTAAACAATATGTAATAATTATATAATAAAGCTTTTTTGTTACATTTGTTAAGATGTTAGGTCAGTGTTCACAACTCCATTTTGCTTTATAATCAAACAGTTATTAATATGAGTTGAGATTGTTTGCTGATTTCAGCTTCTGATCAATCATTTCCTATTGTTTGCAATGTCTGATCAGACAACATGCTTGAGCAGCTAACAGGAATGCAGTGGAAGTTTTCACTTGTTTTCTCATTTGTAGCTCAAAATCATCACTCACGGGCTAATATGTTTCTTTTGTTTTCCACACTTTTGTTGTGAATTTACGGGTTTAACACAAACAGTAAAGAACACCTTTGAAAAGGAATCCAACACGTTGTTTTAATTCTCAACATTGCAACATGCATGCTCCGATATACAAACAAGGGGGGTGGGGAGGGTAGACTTAAACATTCTAAAACACTACAACTTTAAAAATAAGTGTCATCATCCCTAGATTCAACCAGTCACATTTTATATTTACTATCATAACCCTTTCGCTCCCAAGATCTCATTGGTAATTCTCCTCACTATCTGCCATACAATTCTTATGATGGTAGTTCAGAGAATTTGGTATTGGATCAACTAATAATCCCATAATTTATATTCTTCTCTATTCTCATCACCTGCCTGCTTGATATTGTATTGATATTGTAAGGAGAAATTCTGTCTTGGTCACTAGTGGGATTTAACTCACTCTCTTGCCCATTTCCTTCTCCTTAGCATCACTATTTATCAAATATTTGTCAAATGTTCAGGTTTCTTCCGCAGTGAATTATAACAGATTGAACAGCTGAATTTGAGCGAGGCTTTGACCCTGTTAAAACAATATTAACAAATTTAATAGAATATGGGTGAATAACTGATAAGAACCAGAAAACATCATGTGATAAGTATTCCTTTTTTAATGGTTTAACATATGATATATGTGGATATTTGCAAGTTGCAAAGTATTTTTTCCAAGCCCTGGTAAAACGTCATAACAGTGGAATGACCAATAGTAGCCAGTGGTAATAAACCTTGGTAACTAAATTTGTACTTTTAAGTCTAAAAATTTGGCAACACTAGTCCAGCTGTCAATTTAGAAACTGTTTTTACTACCAAGCATTTATAGCCTGACATCAAACTGAGATGAAGTAATTAAAAGACTTTATATAAAACACACTTACCCCATCAACTGGGTTGATTTCTGCAAGGGGCATGTGGTTAGTTCAATACTGAATTTAACATCTAAATTATTATAACAACATTTTAAAAAGTACATTTAAATGTCTAAAGAAATAATCATATGAATCTGAGATAATGAGCAGTTGTGAGTGCTAATTTTGGTTTTGAATGATGATTTAAATTGAATGTCTTCAGAGAGTGAGTTCAGTGGGTTAGCACCACGGTAGGAAAAAAAAATTGCAATAAAAACATTTCGCAGAACATTTTAGCATTTGAATTTATAAAGCATCCGTAAGTACTAAAACATGGAACGACCTAAAACCACCTACAACCACCTCAAAAATTTCAACAACCACTCACAAACAATCTAAAACCATCTAAAACAAGGCATAAATGTCTAAACTAAGGCGAGACGACAACATGTCACATACATGAAATACGAGAATCGAACAAAACCTCCACCTCCTCATGAAATCTTGCTCTACTTGGTTGTTTGTATAATCAACCATCTCACGAAATGAAATGCGAGAGCATGCCAATTATACTCCCGTGGGGACCCCCTCTCTTCTCCTTCCTTGCGACCATTTTTCACCAACTTAATAAAACTTTTATTTCTTTCTCTCTCCACCCTTAGGCTGCTGTAAAAATCAAAGAATCAAAGGTGGCTGCTAGAATTTTGACCAGAAAAATACTGAGCACTCGCTAACCAAAATTTATATACTTTACTGTATATTTACTAAGTCTCTCGCTAACTGACTTTCGGTGAGTCTGGTTGTTCGTGACCTTCGTCCATCGGACTCAGTTTGGGTGTATTGCACAACCCTCTTCAGTTGGGCGCCAAAATCGTTTATCGTTGAATCTTTCATTTCGACGTCGCTGGCGGTTTTTAGAAATTGCTTCTAATTCCTGTTTGAAAGTGAGCTGGTTTGATTTTGATTTTATGTTCAATTTATGCTAAAAATACAATCGGAAAGGGAAGAAACTGATGCAGGTAACTTACAAGCGAAGTATACAACTGGATTATATATAGTTTATGGAAAAACCTTATGGTTATATAAATATTCAACTGTAGAAACATGGTTAGAGGGAGGGAGGATAGAGGGACAAGAGAAAGCGGGCAAGTAATGCCGACGAGATTTCATTTGCTCTTCGTTTGCGCGCAATGTTCTTTTCCAAGCTCCTGCCCCATATCGTGCCGCGCGCGGATGGTGCAATTTATTTTCTTTTTCAAATTATCTATATGAACGGCACACATGTGTATTGATCATGACTTTCTTTGTATTTGGTGGCTCCTAAAGGAGCCGTTTGTTTAGTGTTAAGAGTGTCTGTCTAACCGCCAAATCCGTAAAGAGTGCGGCCTTGTCTCTTTAGAGCGTACACCACATCCATGGCTGTCACAGTCTTTCTCTTGGCGTGCTCGGTGTATGTCACAGCATCACGGATCACGTTCTCGAGAAAAACTTTGAGAACACCACGGGTCTCCTCGTAGATCAAGCCGGAGATTCGCTTGACACCGCCACGGCGAGCCAGACGACGGATGGCTGGCTTGGTGATACCTTGGATGTTATCACGAAGGATTTTTCGGTGACGCTTGGCGCCTCCTTTTCCGAGACCTTTACCTCCTTTACCGCGACCAGACATGTTGATTATCAGCCGTGTGTTTGAGTTATGGCAATTGAACGAACGTTATTAAGTTTTATATACAGAAAGATAAGACCTCTCAGAAAACAGAATGGGAATAAGGGTTGCTATTGGTTGAGTCAAATATCTAAGCATAATTTTACTGTTATAGCATAAATCACACGGTTTTCCCGCGCGCGTATGTTTCAATGGAAAACAAGTCTGCTCTATCCAAAAGTCACATGTGCACAACGCTAAAAATATTTGTTTTTCCTCTTTAGCTATGCTATGTGTTAAATTTAAGCAAGGATAATACTTAGCTTATGCCTAAACGACCTTCCATGTTACTTCGGATCAAAATAAGATCGCAGATCCGTGAAATTATTCACAGCTTTCGTACCTAACCAATCAAATCTCTTCATTTTGAGCCAATCACAAGTAAGCCCGCCAGGTATAAATCAATATCAATAAATAATTTCCCATCATCAGTTATTCAGAGTCGTTGAACAAGATGGCACGTACGAAGCAAACTGCACGAAAATCAACCGGTGGAAAAGCTCCCCGCAAACAGCTCGCCACAAAGGCAGCTCGTAAGAGCGCTCCTGCCACCGGTGGAGTCAAGAAACCTCATCGTTACAGACCTGGTACAGTCGCTCTTCGTGAGATCCGTCGTTACCAGAAATCCACCGAGCTGTTGATCCGCAAGCTACCCTTCCAGCGTCTTGTGCGAGAAATCGCTCAAGATTTCAAGACAGATCTGCGTTTCCAGAGCTCAGCTGTTATGGCCCTTCAAGAAGCTAGCGAGGCTTACCTTGTCGGTCTGTTTGAAGACACCAACTTGTGCGCGATCCACGCCAAGCGTGTCACCATCATGCCCAAGGACATTCAGTTGGCCCGCCGAATCCGCGGAGAGAGAGCATAAGTGGACTTCGCTTCAAATCACAAACGGCTCCTTTAGGAGCCACCACATGAATAAAAGCAATGACCAAACTATGAGCCCCTCAACAACCAACTTAACAGCGCTATGCTGGAGTTATGAAATGAGAAATTATACTATCTGAAATTGTCCTACTTAAAGCGCTCTGAGTGGCAAGTCCTAACCGCATAGGAATCACAGTTGTCCAACCTACAGCCGTTCATAGGAAAACTTATCTCCAGGATAAGCCAAACATACTAATTTTTCACCATTTATCATTTACATGTTATATCTGTCTCTAAAACATGTAATCTTTTTGGCGCTAATATTATGTAAATCATCAGCGCTCCCTGGTAAGTCTCGTCGTTACTCCCACGGGTTTCTTTCAGTTAAAACATGATACATTTTTCGAGAGTTATCAATTCGTAATAAAACACACTTTTACTTCTTTCACCAAATTAAGCACACTTCCTATCATGGTTGTGCATATAGTGGCGAACGTTGTTGCTTCAATCCTGTTTGTATCGTGAAACAGGTTTTTGTCGTCGTTCAAATTTAGATGCCGGTCTGTCTTTGAATTTGCATCGAAAGACTCATTTTTTACAGAAAGGCCTTACTTAGGACTCCGGCTTTCCGACCGTAACTATAGGATGTTTGCAAGTCCCGACCTACTACCTCGCGCCATAAAGGATCGTAACAGTGACTCTCTATCGATCGACAATAGAATATACTAGATACTCACAAGCAGTATGCTATTTCGCGTAGTTCTGAACTTCACTGCACAACGTAAAGGAGACCTGTTGCAGCATTTAGGAAGCACATCACATTGTCATCTTGTGTGCAATTTCTACTTTGTCAATAAACTTTATTTCTGAGAATACAGCTCTCTAACTCCACTCCGCTCGTGGCATAAAGTCTGCTCGAAAGTCGAGAGCGCGCAACTGATTCATGCATAAACAGCGTGTAAGAAAGCGAGGCAAATCCGCCACACTAAGCTGAGAACCTTGTTCCAGCACCACTGATTTTCAAACGATTGCTATTTAGCCATATTTTCGGGTCATTTTGCTCATTCAAGAAATTTAGCATACAGGTCACGTATAAAATGGCGGAAATTGTAGTTTTGTTCTTCTTGTTCAAATTTAAAGTCCACTCTGCCTTTGAATATGCATCAAAATGCTCATTTCTTCATACAAATTCAAACTCCAGGACCTCTTCTTTCCTAAAATGTCTAATTATATAATAAAGCGATTTAAAGAGACATTCTTTCGTCATTTATCCTAAGTTCTTTTTGGAATCACACCGCTTTGTAGACTTTTGACCGTAAAATGTCATTCTAACTTTGGGTAAATCAAAGTATATTTCACATATAATGTTTGCCATATAACGAAGCTAAGATCTATTTAATAGGCAAAGATTTGAAGTTCCTGAATTAGCTTGTTATCGACCAGAATGTCAAGCAAACTAACACAGTTTGAGCGACGCCATTTTGTAGCAATCATGTTTCCTCAGTGGTCCGTTTACTAAGTATAAGATCACCTTGCGCGCTCAATAACTCACTATTAGTCTTAGTTCCGAAGGTTCTACAGCACACAACATGTCCGAAGCAAAGTCTCCCGTTAAAAAGAAGCCAGCTGCGCCCAAAAAGCCAGCCGAGCATCCACCATATGCAGACATGATCAAAGCTGCTATCTTAGCGTTGAAAGAGCGAAATGGTTCTTCCCGCCAAGCCATCGAGAAGTACATCAAAGCCAACTACAAGGTTGGTGAGGTCGGCTCGCACTTGAAGATGGCTTTGAAGAGGGGTGTTACTAGTGGCAAGTTTGTCCACACCAAGGGAGTTGGTGCTTCTGGTTCTTTCAAGGTGCCCAAGGAGGAAAAGAAAGAGAAGAAGCCGAAGAAAAAGCCAGCTGCAAAGAAGAAGCCTGCTGCCAAACCAAAGAAGCCCGCCGCCAAAAAGGCAGCAGCGAAGAAACCAGCGGCGAAGAAGGCAGCAAAGAAACCCGCCGCCAAAAAGCCAGCAGCGAAAAAAGCTGCCGCTAAAAAGCCAGCAGCAAAGAAACCTGCGGCCAAAAAACCAGCAGCGAAGAAGCCTGCAGCTAAAAAGCCCGCCAAGAAAGCTCCGAAGAAATCTCCGAAGAAGAAAGCGGCCAAGAAATAGGGAGGACATAAACTCCTGATTTAAAAAACGGCTCCTTTAGGAGCCACCACATTTAAGAAAAAGTTATGACCAACTGAGTATTTAAACCGTCTTTGATAATCGAGTTTAACTTTTCGATAAATTTGGTTGTGGCCCCCACTAAAGTTTTCCCGATATTGGTCACTTTATCGTCAGCTAAATTCGGTTTTATGAGGATATCGCTGCTATAAGGATGCATAAAGGGCGAAGTTATTTTACGCATCAATTTTAGAATGGGCGCCTGAACCTGTCCTTGTTTATTTGTGACAATTTTCCTACGCACAGTCCATGACAGATACACTAGGTACATAGCGATGTTAACCTTGTCACGCATCGCGTTCCTCGCCTAGCTTAAAAGAAAGAGAAACGGGGAGGTTTATCTCAAAACTGCCTCCTTTTATCGCTCTGAGCAATCATCGGTCTCTGGAGAATATCTCCAGGCTAAGCAAAGTTATCATTCTTTCCCTGTAGCTTCCAAAGTTTTCTGTTTTTTGAAACTCCAAATTTGTCGAGTATGACATAGACCTTGCGGCATTTGTGCTCCACTTTGAAGCATAAAAACAAGCGGCGAAGCCGCAAAAGACTTGGGACTAATGACTAACGCTTTAAGCGCAAACAGGACCATTAGTTTCACAGGCTAGTTCTCGATCTTTTATGTTTTGAAAGTTGAGGTGCACTAAGAATGGGCTTAAGTGAATGTCTGACTCTACTACTGGGGTTCTTTTTCAGGCCGTCTGAGTCTCGCAGCTCATCCATGAATCAATAGCATATATTTCTGTTAAAGATCCCGCCGCGTCCAGTACACTGGCCGCTAAGAAGAGCTTCAAAATCCGGAGATCTATTGTAGATCGATCATCATTCAGGTACTTACTGGTGATAATTAAAGAAAAAAAATTTGGTTCTTCAAAGTTATAATTCTAATGTGACACTTTGCTATACACTTTGAACAATACTCCTCGCTTCCCTACCCGTCCTATCTATGACTCATGTTTGCTGCGCTCTTTCATTTTATTTGTTACATTTTGTTTCGCCCGGTCAAGAAACAGTTCACGCGTTCAGTTTAAAAACAGACCTTATACACAAAGAAAACACTAACCAAATCCAAACCATCATAGTCGATATTAAGGGAAATTTTCATTTAAGCTCGTATTACGTTAATGATTGACTTTCTTAACATTTGGTGGCTCCTAAAGGAGCCGTTTGTTTTGGCGGGAAACCCACAAAGTGAGTTTACTTGCTGCTGGTGTATTTGGTCACAGCCTTGGTTCCTTCACTGACCGCGTGTTTTGCCAGTTCACCGGGCAGAAGCAGCCTGATAGCGGTCTGGATTTCGCGAGAGCTGATGGTCGACTTTTTGTTGTAGTGGGCAAGGCGGGAAGCTTCGGGATTCTTGAGTTGGCGGGCAATGCTGCTCGTGACAACAAGAAGACAAGAATCATTCCCCGTCACCTTCAACTGGCTGTCCGTAACGACGAGGAGTTGAACAAACTTCTTGCCGGTGTCACCATCGCACAGGGAGGTGTTCTTCCCAACATCCAGGCTGTACTTCTGCCCAAGAAGACCGAAAAGAAACCCAAGGCATAAATCAGCTTTAACCCATAAAAACGGCTCCTGTAGGAGCCACCACATACTACAAAAGTCTTGACTAGCTGTAGACGATAAAGTGAATAAGAACTATCAAAATATCATCTCAGAACCCCTTCCCCCAGTTTCCAAATCCATGTCATAAATTGAAAAGTCTAAAGGTTCTTTTGATACCAATGTCGGCCAACGACTTAATACACTTTATAAATTTTTTCGCGCACCAAAATCGCAAAGGTTTGTAAATGTCGCGCCATTTTTATGTCGACATCACTGGCGGTTATAACAAATTGCGCCCAAATCAGTTTGAAAGCAGGGCTGGTTCGAGGGTAAGGCGGTGTGAATTTTATTGTACTGTCAATGTAACTCATGCGACCCGCAAGATAAAGATAAGATTGGAAATAAATGTGTTAACAGGGGTGCTTGGAAAATACAGCTTGATGGTCGTTTTAAATATTAAAATGGAAATACAAGGCTTGAGAGCAAACGGTGAAAGCGAGTCAGGGCTGCCATGTGATATAATGTTTGGGCGACTTTATTCATTTTTCTTTTGCATGCGATGTGCTGTTCTTCGCGCTTCAATACTTTACAGTGACACGCAGTTTGTTTAACAGTATGAGCGAAGGATATACGATTTTAATTCACGCATAAAAGGAAACAAAATTATTGGTCATGGCTTTTCTTATAATTGGTGGCTCCTAAAAGAGCACTTTGTATTGTGTCAGGGGGGTCTATCTAACAGCCATATCCGTACAGAGACAAGATCTTAGAAATAACGCCATCAGAACTTTTACTCGACGCAAACAGGCGTGAATTGCGCGCCAAAATTGTTTATCGTTGAATCTTTGATGCCGACGTTACTGGCGGTTATAAGAAATAGCGTCTAACTTCAGTTTGAAATTGAGCTGGTTTGATCCTGATTTTATAGTCAATTTATACTCAGGCGATTCATAAAAGAACACTCGGAAAGGATAGTGATGTAGGTAACTAACAAGCAACAAGCGAAGAATGCTCTTGGATTATGAATAGCTTTATGGAAAAACCTAATGGTTGTAAAAGTATTCAACTGTAGAAACAAGGTTAGAAGGAGGGAAGGTTGAGGGAAAAGAGAAAGCGGGCAAGTAATGCCAAAGAGATTTCGATTGTTCTTCGTATGCGCGCAACGTTCTTTGTCCGAGCTACTGCCCCATATCGTATTGCGTGCGGATGGTGCAGATATTTCCCTTGGCAAATTATCTGTATGTGCGAGATATAAGCGTTCGTAAAAAAACATACATGTGTATTGATCATGACTTTCTTTGTATTTGGTGGCTCCTAAAGGAGCCGTTTGTATTGTGGCAGGATGGTCTGTCTAACCGCCAAATCCGTACAGAGTGCGGCCCTGTCTCTTCAAAGCGTACACCACATCCATGGCTGTCACAGTCTTCCTTTTGGCGTGCTCCGTGTATGTCACAGCATCACGGATCACGTTCTCGAGAAAAACTTTGAGAACACCACGGGTCTCTTCGTAGATCAAGCCGGAGATTCGCTTGACACCGCCACGGCGAGCAAGTCGACGGATGGCTGGCTTAGTGATTCCTTGGATGTTATCACGAAGGATTTTTCGGTGACGCTTGGCGCCTCCTTTTCCGAGACCTTTACCTCCTTTACCGCGACCGGACATGCTGATTATCACTCTTGTGTTTGAGTTATGGCAATTAGACGGACGTTATTAGGTTTTATACAAAAAGATAAGACCTCTCAGAAAACAGAATGGGAATAAGGGTTGCTATTGGTTGAGTCAAATATCTAATCATCATTTTACTGTTATATTAACATGTATTAACATAAATCACACGGTATTCCCGCGCGCGTATGCTTCATCGGAAAACAAGTCTCTCCCATCCAAAAGTCACTTGTGAACTACGTTAAAAATAGTTTTTCCTCTCTATTTATGCTTTATGTTAAATTTAAAGGGAGAATAATACTTAGGTTATCCCTAAACGACCTTTCATGTTACTTCGGATCAAAATAAGATCGCAGATCCGTGAAACTATGCACAACTTTCGTACCTAACCAATCAAATCTCTTCATTTTGAGCCAATCACAAGTAAGCCCGCCAGGTATAAATCAATTTCAATAAACAATTCCCCATCATCACTCATTCAGAGTCGTTGCACAGAATGGCACGTACGAAGCAAACCGCACGAAAATCAACCGGTGGAAAAGCTCCACGAAAACAGCTCGCCACAAAGGCAGCTCGTAAGAGCGCTCCTGCCACCGGAGGAGTCAAGAAACCGCATCGTTACAGACCTGGTACAGTCGCTCTTCGTGAGATCCGTCGTTACCAGAAATCCACCGAGCTGTTGATCCGCAAGCTGCCCTTCCAGCGTCTTGTGCGAGAAATTGCTCAAGACTTCAAGACTGATCTGCGTTTCCAGAGCTCGGCTGTGATGGCTCTCCAGGAAGCTAGCGAGGCTTACCTTGTCGGTCTGTTTGAAGACACCAACTTGTGCGCCATCCACGCCAAGCGTGTCACCATTATGCCCAAGGACATTCAGTTGGCCCGCCGAATCCGCGGAGAGAGAGCATAAGTTGACTTCACTTCGAATTACAAACGGCTCCTTTAGGAGCCACCACATAAATAAAAGCAATGACCAAATTATGAGCCCCTCAACAACCAACTTAACAGCCTTAAGCTGGAAATATGAAATCAGAAATTAAACCGTATGAAATTGTCCTACTTAAAGCGCTCTGAGTGGCAACTCTGAACTGCATAGAAATCCTAGTTGTTTTACCTAAATCCATTCATACGAAAACACATTTTTATCTCCAAGATAAGTCATACATATCCTTTTTTCGACCGTTTATCATTTGCATGTTATATCTATCTCCTAGACGTGTATTTTTTTTGGCGCTAATATTATGTAAATCATCAGCGCCCCCTGGTAAGTCTTCGTTACTCCCATGGGCTCTTAAGTTAAAAACATGACGTATTTTTTCAAGAGTTATCAATTCGCAATAAAAGACAATTTTACTTCATTCACCAAATTAAGCATACTTCTTATCGAGGTTGTGCATAAAGTGGCGAACGTTGTTGCTTCAATCCTGTTTGTATCGTAAAACAGGTTTTGTCGTTCAAAATTAGATGCCGGTCTGTCTTTGAATTTACATCGAAAGACTATTTATACAAAGGCCTAACTTAGGACTCCGTCTTTCTGACCGTAACTATATGATGTTTGTAAACTTGAAGTTTCCCTTCTGGGGTGCTTGGTTTGTCCGGAAGCCCAGAGCCACTACCTAGCGCCAAAGAAGATCGTAAAAGTGACTCTCTATCGATCGACAATAGAATATACTAGATACTAGCAAACAGTATGCTATTTCGCGTAGTTCTGAACTTCACAGCACAACGTATAGGAGACCTATTGCAGCATTTAGCAAGCATATCACATTGTCATCTGGTGTGCAATTTCTACTTTGTCAATAAACTTTAATTCTGAGAATAAAGCTCTCTAACTCCACTCCGCTCTTGGTTTAAAGTCTGCTCGGGAGTCGAGAGCGCGCAACTGATTCATGCAGAACTAGCGTGTAAGAAAGCGAGGCAAATCTGCCACACTAAGCAGATAACCTTGTTCCATCAACATTAACTTTCAAACGATTGCTATTTAGCCATATTTTCGGGTCATTTTGTTCATTCAAGAAATTTAGCATACAGGTCACGTATAAAATGGCGGATATTTTAGTTTTGTTCTTCTTGTTCAAATTTAAAGTCCGCTCTGCCTTTGAATGTGCATCAAAATACTCATTTTTTCATACACATGCAAACTCCAGGACCTCCTCTTTCCTGATATGTCTAATTTTATAATGAAAAGCGATTTAAAGAGAGCTTCTTTCGTCATTTATCCAAAGTTCTTTTTGGAATCACACCGCTTTGTAGACTTTTGACCGTAAAATGTCATTCTAACTTTGAGTAAATCAAAGTATATTTCACATATAATATTTTCCATATAACGTAGCTAAATTCCTTTAAATAAGAAAAGATTTGAAGTTATTGTATTAGCTTGTTATCGACCGAAATGTAAAGCAAACTAGCACAGTTTGAACGACGCCATATTGTAACAACCCTGTTTCCTCGGCGGTTCGTTTACGAAGAATAACATCACCTTGCGCGCTCCAAGTAATCATTACTAGTCTCTGTTGCGAGGGATCTACAGCACACAACATGTCCGAAGAAAAACCCCCCGTTAAAAAGAAGCCAGCTGCGCCCAAAAAGCCAGCCGAGCATCCACCTTATTCTGACATGATCAAAGCTGCTATCTTAGCGTTGAAAGAGCGAAACGGTTCTTCCCGCCAAGCCATCGAGAAGTACATCAAAGCCAACTACAAGGTTGGTGAGGTCGGCTCGCACTTGAAGATGGCTTTGAAGAGGGGTGTTACCAGTGGCAAGCTTGTCCACACTAAGGGAGTTGGTGCTTCTGGTTCCTTCAAGGTGGCCAAGGAGGAAAAGAAGGAGAAGAAGCCGAAGAAGAAACCAGCTGCAAAGAAGAAGCCAGTTGCAAAGAAGAAGCCTGCTGCCAAACCAAAGAAGCCCGCCGCCAAAAAGGCAGCAAAGAAACCAGCGGCGAAGAAGACAGCGAAGAAACCCGCCGCCAAAAAGCCAGCAGCGAAGAAACCCGCAGCTAAAAAACCAGCTGCAAAGAAACCTGCGGCCAAAAAACCAGCAGCGAAGAAGCCTGCGGTTAAAAAGCCCGCCAAGAAAGCTGCGAAGAGTTCGAAATCTCCGAAGAAGGCTGCCAAGAAATAGGGAGGATAACAACTCCTCGTTTAATCAAACGGCTCCTTTAGGAGCCACCACATTCAACAAAAAGTTATGACCAACTGAGTAAAACACTGTTTCGATAATCGAGTTTAACTTTCCAATAAATTTGGTAATGGCCCTCACTAAGGTTTTCCCACTAAAGGTCGCTTTCTTGTTAGTTAAATTGGCTTTTATGAGGAAAGCGCTGCTATGGGGATACATAGGGTGCGTAGCAATGTTTCGAATGAATTTGGGAATGGGCGCGTGAACTTTTCCTTGCGTATTTGTGACAATTTTCAGACAGACAGTCCATGACAGATACACCAGTTACATGGCAATGTTACCCTCGTCTCACATCGCGTTCCTTCGCCTAGCTTAACATAAAGAGAAACAAGGCAAGGACTTTATCGCAGTAAACTGCCCCCTTTTATCGCTTTGAGCAACTCTCAGTCGCTGGAGAATATCTCTAGGCTAAGCAAAGTTAACTGTCTCAGCGTGTAGCTTTCAAAGTTTTCTGTTTTCTTGACTCCAATTTTGTCGAGTATCACACGTAGCTTGCGGCATTTGTGCTCCGCTTTGAAACATAAAAACAAGCGGCGAAGCCGCAGAAGACTTGAGACTAATGACAAACGCTTTAAGCGCACACAAGACCATTGGCTTCGCAGGCTAGTTGTTGATCTTTTAGCGTCGAGCACTTTGGCTGCTGAGAAAAGCTTCGAACTCCAGAGATCTATTGTAGATCGGTCACGCTCAAGGTGACCGAGAGGTGATAATTAAAAAAAAGAACTCTGGTTCTTCAAATTTTAATTCTTGCGTGACATTTTAAAAGAAATCATGAAAAATATTCTTCGCTTCCTACCCGTTTTATCTATGACTAATATTGCTTTGCTCATTAATTAGTTACATTTTGTTTCGCCTCGCCAAGGAAACAGTTCGCGCGGTATACATACGCTATACACACGACATACGCTAAGGCCATAGGAAAGCCACGAAAAACAGCACCAGGATTTTATTGAAACAGATGATAAAGCGATTTCAGGAGTACTTAACGGAGTTGTATTGGTCATGGACTTTTATAACATTTAGTGGCTCCTAAAGGAGCCGTTTGTTTTGGCGGGAAACCCACAAAGTGAGTTTACTTGCTGCTGGTGTATTTGGTCACAGCCTTGGTTCCTTCACTGACGGCGTGTTTTGCCAGTTCACCGGGCAGAAGCAGCCTGATAGCGGTCTGGATCTCGCGAGAGCTGATGGTCGACTTTTTGTTGTAGTGAGCAAGGCGGGAAGCTTCGGTGGCGATGCGCTCGAAGATGTCGTTAACGAACGAGTTCATGATGCCCATGGCTTTGCTGGAGATACCAGTGTCGGGGTGAACTTGCTTCAACACCTTGTAGATGTAGATAGCATAGCTTTCCCTTCTCTTTCCTCTCCTCTTCTTCTTTCCATCAGCAATGGCTTTAGCCTTTCCGGCTTTCTTCTCGCCTTTCTTTCCTGCAACTTTAGCTGGCATCTTATTATATCACAAAGATGAATAGATGTACAGAGCAACGCGTCTTGTATTTATATCAGAATCGTGAGAGGATCTATTAGCATACGGATCGAAATTCTCGATCAATGATTGGCCTGTTACGATATGCTAACCCCGGGGGTCAATTTGTATGTTATTATTATTATTATGTTACTCTTTACAAGGATATTAAATCACGCGAAACTTAAAGTTGATTGGTGCTTTTCTATCCTTCCTGCATAATGAACGAACTATAAATAACAGACTTGGTACAAGTTATCTATTCATTCTCATTGTTAACAGTTAAGCAATTCACGACAAACATGTCTGGTCGCGGTAAAGGAAAAGCTAAGGGCACCAAGTCCAAGAGCCGCTCATCCCGAGCAGGGCTTCAATTCCCAGTTGGTCGAATCCACCGTCTTCTCCGCAAAGGCAATTACGCTGAGCGAGTCGGCGCCGGTGCTCCAGTGTACTTGGCTGCTGTGCTCGAATACTTGAGCGCTGAGATTCTTGAGTTGGCGGGCAATGCTGCCCGTGACAACAAGAAGACAAGAATTATTCCCCGTCACCTTCAACTGGCTGTCCGTAACGACGAGGAGTTGAACAAACTTCTTGCCGGTGTCACCATCGCACAGGGAGGTGTTCTTCCCAACATCCAGGCCGTACTTCTGCCCAAGAAGACCGAGAAGAAACCCAAGGCATAAATCAGCCTTAACTCATAAAAACGGCTCCTGTAGGAGCCACCACATAATACAAAAGTCTTGACTAGCTGGACACGATACGACTATCAAATTCATCTCATAACCCCTCTTCCCAGTTTCCAAATTTATGTCATAAAATGAAAATCCAAATGTTTTCAAATGTGATACCAATGTCGCCCAACGACCAAATACACTTCATACAGTTTTCGCGCACAAAAATCGAAGAAATTAACGACTTTCGATATGTTATTCGACGCAAAGTTTTGTAAATCTCGTGCCAAAATCTTTTGTTGTTGAATCTTTTATGTCGATATCAATGGTGGCTATAACAAATTGCGCCCAAATCCATTTTGAAAGCAGGGCTGGTTTGCGGGTAAGCCGGTGTGAATTTCGTTGTACTGTCAATGTATCTCATGCAACCCGCGAAAAAAAAATCAGACAGGAGATGAAATGTGTTAACAGGCGTGCCTAGAAAATACAGCTTGATGATGTGTAGCTTGGAAGAAAACCATGGTTATTTTAAATATTACAATGGCAAAACAAGGCTTGAGAGTGAACAGTGAAAGCGAGTCAGGGCTGCCATCTGATAGAATGTTTGGGCGACTTAATTCATTTTTCCTTTGCATGCGATGTGCTGTTCTTCGCGCTTCAATACTTTACAGTGACGCGCGATTTTTTTAACAGAATGAGCGAAGGATATAGATTTTAATCCACACAGAAAGGGAAACAAATTTATTGGTCATGACTTTTCTTATAATTGGTGGCTCCTAAAAGAGCCGTTTGTATTGTGTTAGGGCGGTCTTTCTAACCGTCAAATCTATTCAGTGTTTACACGCACTAAAATCTTAGAAATAACGCCGTCGGAACTTTAACCTTGCCTGACGCAAATGTGAGTTGCGCGCCAAAAATCGTTTATCGTTGAATCTTTTATGCCGACGTTACTTGCGGTTATAAGAAATTGCGTTTAATTCCAGTTTGAAAGTGAGCTGGTTTGATTTTGATTTTATGCTCAATTTCATAAAAGAACACTCGGAAAGGGAGGAATGTGATGCAGGTTACTAACAAGCAACAAGCGAAGTATGCAGCTGGATTAGGAATAGCTTTATGGAAAAACATAATGGTCGTATAAATATACAACTGTAGAAACAAGGTTAGAGGAAGGGAAGGTAGAGGGAAAAGAGAAAGCTGGCCAGTAGTGCCAACGAGATTTTATTTGTTCCTCGTTTGCGCGCAAGGTTCCTTTTCCGAGATACTAGCCCAAATCGTGACGCGAGCGGATGGTGCAGTCATTTTCTAAAGCAAATTATCTGTATGAGCGAGATATAAGCGATCGCAACAAATATGATCATGACTTTCTTTGTATTTGGTGGCTCCTAAAGGAGCCGTTTGTATTGTGGCAGGATGGTCTATCTAACCGCCAAATCCGTACAGAGTGCGGCCTTGTCTCTTCAGAGCGTACACCACATCCATGGCTGTCACAGTCTTTCTCTTGGCGTGCTCGGTGTATGTCACAGCATCACGGATCACGTTCTCAAGAAAGACTTTGAGAACACCACGGGTCTCCTCGTAGATCAAGCCGGAGATTCGCTTGACACCGCCACGGCGAGCCAGACGACGGATGGCTGGCTTGGTGATACCTTGGATGTTATCACGAAGGATTTTTCGGTGACGCTTGGCGCCTCCTTTTCCGAGACCTTTACCTCCTTTACCGCGACCAGACATGTTGATTATCAGCCGTGTGTTTGAGTTATGGCAATTGAACGAACGTTATTAGCTTTTATACAGAAAGATGAGACCTCTCAGAAAACAGAATGGGAATAAGGGTTGCTATTGGTTGAGTCAAATGTCTGAGCATAATTTTACTGTCTTATTAACATGTCTTAGCATAAATCACACGGTATTCCCGCGCGCGTATGTTTTCGATGGAAAGCAACTCACTTCCTGATCCAAAGTTTCTTGAAACATTCGCTGCGAATTGTTTTTGCTCTCTAGCTATACTATATATTAAATTTAAAATGAGGATATTATTTGGCTTATGCCTAAACGACCTTCCATGTTACTTCGGATCCAAATAACATAGCAGATCCATAAATTATTCACAGCTTTCGTACCTAACCAATCAAATCTCTTCATTTTGAGCCAATCACAAGTAAGCCCGCCAGGTATAAATCAATTTCTATACATAACTTCCTATCATCAGTTATTCAGAGTCGTTGAACAGGATGGCACGTACGAAGCAAACTGCACGAAAATCAACCGGTGGAAAAGCTCCACGCAAACAGCTCGCCACAAAGGCAGCTCGTAAGAGCGCTCCTGCCACTGGTGGAGTCAAGAAACCTCATCGTTACAGGCCTGGTACAGTCGCTCTTCGTGAGATCCGTCGTTATCAGAAATCCACCGAGCTGTTGATCCGCAAGCTGCCCTTCCAGCGTCTTGTGCGAGAGATCGCTCAAGATTTTAAGACAGATCTGCGTTTTCAGAGCTCCGCGGTAATGGCTCTTCAAGAAGCTAGCGAGGCTTACCTTGTTGGTCTGTTTGAAGACACCAACTTGTGCGCCATCCACGCCAAGCGTGTCACCATCATGCCCAAGGACATTCAGTTGGCCCGCCGAATCCGCGGAGAACGAGCTTAGGCGGACTGCACCACTACAAAACACAAACGGCTCCTTTAGGAGCCACCACATGATTAAAAGCAATGACCACGTAAATATTTCCTCTCTAGAGGGAAATATCTTTTCAGGCCCAGCATTTCCACACATTCCAAATCTAAACCTTTTTATGCACTCACAGAATGTCTTTCGTCATCTTTAACGTCGCTTTCTGACTTATGGCCTCTAGAAAATCGGCATAACTTGAAGATAAGATCGTGTGAAGATGGATGTATCACTGCTTTTAAAAGGAGTGGCAAAATAGAAAGTGAAAAAAAAATTCGGCTGAATAGTAGAGTAGAATTAATTACTTGCACACGAAATAACAAGGGCCCATTTTGTCTCGTCTTTCTTTACAAAAACAGGACTCACAAGGGGAGGGTCTTCGAATGAACCAAAACGTTTACATTTCAACTTTATGCTTCAGTTCCTCCTTGGTGAAAATTGTTTCTTTTCTAACTTCCTAACTCTTTGATAATCATTGAAATATTTTTGACAGCAACGGTTTTTTCACGTTGACTTAGGTTTTTAAGATAAAGGAATCTGTGTAGCAGTGATTGTCAAAAGAAATATGATAGCTAACAATTTGGTAAAATATGACCGGCAAAACAAGACATCAGAGCGTGGAGAACTACTTCGAAATGATCCTGAGTAGTAGGTGCCCTCGTGTGACTCTCGCCTAGCTCGCGCGTTTCCCGCCAAGTTCACGCTCCTTTTTTTCCTCCTTTTGTTTTACTACAGGAAACTTGTAGGTTATTTAAAAACAAAAGTAATTTGACAGGCGAAGTATGAGCACTATGTTGTCATCCCCTCTTACTTTTCCGATGGGCACTTCCCTTGTAAAAATTGCACAGACGCTCGTCGGAAACATTTGAGAGCGCCCACAAAAATACTAAGATAGTGTGTTATGTAGATGACCTTCCGGCTGGAGTTTCACGTTGCTGGAGCTCACACATGCAAAGCGTGGTATTTTCACAATTGAACAGATGGACTTTTTTTTTTTGGCTTTCTCGAGACATGAGCTTAAAACGCCTCCGGTAATTTTGTCAGATGTTCATGCTTTAGTTGGGCAAAAGAAAAAAGGAAACTTTATTTTGTGTTATGTGAATCTCAAGAATGCGTTACGTTTATTTAGTTGAATTCCTGACGGAAATTTTGCCAAAAATTTTCTTGATTACTGCAATGTCCAATTCTCTAGTGTAGATCTAAATAATTTCTCATGCAGAGCGATACGGCGAAAAACAGCCTTTTGAATGAAGAGACGAAAAGAAAACAAAAGATAAACCAGGGTCATTTTTATGCCTTTGAGTGCTTTCTTTTGTGTCTTATCTTTTTCTGCTCTAAATACGCTCTTCCTCCTTTTAGGCTACGCCCTGATAAGAGTGTATTATCGGGGAATTTGAATTCGAGATCCAGGCATAAGTTACAGTCTTCTTCAACCTCTCTTCAAACATTTCTCGGTATCAATTTGGGTAACATTAAATTAAAATGCCCTGTTGATGGAACTCAGCGGGAGGGGGTGGGGAAGGCCCCAGGAAATAACTCTTGTTGCTGAAGCTCGTTGGATAAGATCCCGATGTTAATCCTTTCAAATTATTTCACGATGATTGCAGATTTGTTCTTCAAACTCATAGAACCAAGAAATTTCCTTCTGAAGGGCAAACACGTGAGAGGAATG
Organism: Pocillopora verrucosa; assembly: GCF_036669915.1. NCBI lineage: Eukaryota > Metazoa > Cnidaria > Anthozoa > Scleractinia > Pocilloporidae > Pocillopora > Pocillopora verrucosa. The sequence continues at coordinate 15,194,939 of NC_089323.1, read as the reverse complement.
CTGGGCTGGCATCTCTCTTCAAAAAACTTTTGTTTAGGATGTGTTGTACCAATGTGTAATGACTTGGGTAGAGTGAAATATTCTCTGGGGATGGGGGTGGGGTCCAAACGGCGGCCTCTGGTTTCAGAGAGCGCGGAAACTGAAACAACTTCTGCACGTGCTTCAGTTTGTTTTCCTCCTTTGCTAAATTCTTTCATATTTTTAATTTCGTGCTTTTGAATGTTACTTCACATATCACTGTACCTTTGGTTGCAACGTATCGAACCTTATGATTTCCCTTTGAATGAAGACACGTGACGGATCACTGAATAGCTTCCGTTTGTTTTCGCCCAACGAAAAGCCTCCGAGGTTGTTGAAATTGTGTGCATTGTGGGTGCATTTGCATTTATTTAAAAAGTTTTGGGGTGTATTTTTTACACTAGAGGATTAAAACAGCCAGTAGCTCACGACCAAACAGTAGTGAAACCAGTCAAAGTTATTTCGTACGGCGCAGATATGGCGAAAGGAAACGGCCGAGGTGTTTTTTCAACAGGAGGGAGCAAGTGCTGTGGTTGTTGTTCAGGATGTATGCGGCGAGTTAGCAAAGACTTGTTGCTTGTTCTTATAATCATTGGTGTCGTGATCGGTTTTGTCATCGGAGTTCTCGTCAACGAACCAGTCAATAACATCGAAGATGTCGAAGACAAGAAAACGGTTTTGATGTTGATCGGATTCGCTGGCGAGCTTTTCATGAGTATGCTGAAGATGCTGATTCTTCCTTTAATTGTGGCTAGCTTGATTTGTGCGTTGGCATCTCTTGACGCGAAAGCTACCGGCCGTGTTGGAAGACGAGCTCTTGTTTATTATTTATCGACGACCATCTTGGCAGTCATTCTTGGAATAGTGTTGGTAGTGGCCATCAGGCCTGGGGAAACTGACGAGGAAATAACTGGGAAGAAAGAAGTACAACCTGTGAGAACCTTGGATGCATTTTTGGATCTGATCAGGTAATTTATCACAATACGCAGTTAATAATTTTTATTAGAATTTTCCACATTAAACTATCCATTTAAATTAATGGCTTTAGTTATTTCTTTTGCCCTTAGGGTCACGTCAGGGTGCGAAATGTCGTTTCGACTTGTTTATGAAGGTTTATGTTTGTTAAAACGAGTATTCTGACTCTTACGTGACACTGATACCACTAAAGTGATATGAAAAAGATCCTTATCTTTACATTATAAACTTATTGCTACAGTCTTATCGCAAAGGAAAGAAGTTTGAAATTTCCGGAGAAACCGATATTGCTGTTTTATGTCCATAAAGGAGTTGTTTACTTTTCTTGTTGCGAAAGAGCTTTTGTTATTCATTAAGTCGCAATTTTATCACGATTTAATCGATCAAATATAATCCTTGCGATCCTAACTGGATCTGAATTTGGCAAGAGAAAACCTTTGGTGTCAGTCGTATGAGGACACTGAATATCGGTAGGAAGCACAAGTTTCCGAGCAGAAACGTCTGAAAATAGAAACAAATAAGTTTCAGCGGCGTTCAAAGTCACGAACTTAAATTGAATTTGAAATGACCCACACTTTTTAGTGGCTTTCTCTTTATATCTCGCGAACAGTTAACATTTTTTGAAATTGTGAATCTTTAAGTTTTTTTTGCGAGACTTTTTTATCTCTATATAGTTTCTTAGCACAGTTTTCACAACAAATTATTCATATGGCGTGGGTTTGTTGACATTACAGCTATTGGGAAGAGCACTTGAAACAAACAAAATGGCACATTTTCTGGAGAATTCTTCGATCTCCAAGAAATACACTGATATCAGATTATTCATATTTTATCTTAAAATATGAAAGGGATTATTCGAAGCGAATATGTCAGGATTAACCTGTGAATAAATCTAATGAGTGGGAACTCTTCCTGCAGGAAATTTAATTGAAATTTGCAACATTTTTCGTAGGAAGTACCTGATTTTTGGTAGCAAATTACCTGTTAACCATACTCGTCTTTCACTTATATTATCAGGTTTTTGAACTGGATATTTTACGCGAATTTGAATCAATTTTCGTTCAAAATATCAGGTTTTTGCAGGAAATTTCTTGTTGAGCTGAATTATTCTTTGGAGGAAATAACTATTCATTTTGTTCAATTTTCTTAATTTTCTTGAATTTCTGCCTAATTTGAATCATGTCTTTGCTGAAAATGTCTCTCCAGATTTTTTCGCAGGAAATATCATGTTAATTTGAGAGATTTTTCACAGGAAAATTTAAGGTTTTTCTTTAGCAGGAAGTTGCTTTGAATACAATTCAGCATATATCAACTGCCCAGGATTAACAACTTCATTTTGTAAAAATCACCAAATCAAAGAATTGTTACAGAGTTACATTTAAGGTCTGAAAGAAACTTGAGTGGAAGTAAAGAGAAAGTTCCAGTTACAAGAATTTAATTGTTATCATTCAATCAAAAGTATTCATTAATTTTGAAATTAATTATCATTAAAATTTCCTTACATATTTCCTTTTACAGGAGCTGTTTCCCAAGTAACATAGTTGCAGCAACCTTTCAGCAGGTATAGTAAACATTGAATAAATTAACCCTTTAACTCCCAAGATCTGATTGTTAACTCTCCTTTCTAATTGCTACACATTTCCTTGTAAATAAGTTATGAGAATTCAATGGTAGATCAAGATGACAACTTCTACCTGATACATTTTAGTATTCTCATTTCCTGTTTGCTGGATAGTGCATAATTATTGTAGGGGGAAATTAATTGTTAATAACCTTTGGGAGTTAAAGGGTTCATTAACGATGAAATGATAGCTAAGTGGTTGTAATGTTTTCCGTTGATCTGTCCTGTGTATCAAGTCTGTTTTATTCATGCATACCCAAAATAGTTTCATTATTCTTTCTGGAACTTATGGTTATTTAATTTTGTTACCAATGTTTGCATGTGAGCCAAATAATAGCCATTATATTCCACTTTCTCTTTTGTTAAGCCACAGAGAGTGTTCTCGGATTGTATAATCCATCACCATTAGCACCCCTCTCCTCCATCCCAAGTACTTTTTTTAGGGTTAGGTCACAATTAAATGTACTAGGTAAGATTATTTTTCCTAGTATTTGGGAGGCATATGACTTGCATGAATCTCGTTAAAGCTTCTTTCCTGTCATTTCCTAAATTGCTGCTTATCTGCATGGATAATTTTTTCTACTTGGATTCATAAAATGGTGGGCATCTTTCTAATTAATAAAAAATTTTGACCATATTGCTTCTTTTTCCTAAATCCTTCAAAAGTTTTAAAAACAAACAACCTTTGGAGAATTACTTTTCTGACTAGTGATTAGATCTTTGAACAATACTCATTGAAGACATTTTTGTTTGTGTCAGAAAAAAACCAAATATGCAACGAGTGAGCCAGTGTATAAAATGGAAAATACGACATTTCCAAATGGATCAAGGGCAATGCAGAAGGTCATGACCAAGAGTGGTTCCAACACTGTTCCTAATGGGCTGATGGTGGATCCAAAGGGATCAATCAATGTCTTAGGACTTGTGGTGTTTTCCATTGTGTTTGGAATTGTTTTGGGAAGAATCGGTGAGCGCGGCATGCCCCTGAAGGCTTTCTTTGAGGCACTGAATGAGGTGATCATGAAGATGGTGACATTGGTCATGTGGTAAGTGATAAGGCCAGGCTATAAAATGTTTTTTTACTTAATAATGAGTGTATTAATGAATTTATTGAAAAAAAAAATGACATTTGCCCTAGATCTCCAAGTGTATGCCTTTACATGGCCTTCCATTATCCTATTGAATCTAAAAAATATCACATAAAATTAAAATACCTTATGTCAGGAGTAAGTTATTCAATGTAAGGATGAGTCTCGAGGAGGAGGAAAGGTGTACAGGTAGCGCACCCCCCCCCCCCCCTGAGATGAGCTGCAGCTTTCTCATATAATTTCAGGGTTATATATTCTTGAGCAGTTTACATCATGTTATTGCCTAGTGATAAGCTGCCTTCTTCATTATTTGCTTTTAAAATTTATTTACATCACCCATCAGTAACCTCATTCCTTAGTGGGGTACCCCCCCCTCTCAAAAAAAGTCCAGGATTCTTTCCTGCACTAGAAATATTACTGACTAAATACCTGTTTGTCCTGTCTGGGCTAATTGGTGTTTTAAACCCTACTATTATTTGATAATTAGGGATGCCAAATATTGAATGAATAAGCACATACTCAAATTAAGACAAGGGATTGATTTTTGGGATATATTTCCATTAAAGAAGGTCACTTCTCCTGTACTGTCTTTAAAAATAAATTTTAGTTATAAGGTATACAATGTGAATTACAATGATTTAACTTTTTAACTAGAGTCACTAGCATCAAATTTCTCCTTACAATATCACCCCCAAAATCACACATAAAGGTCACCAGAAAATAGGAAATGATCACCAGTGAGAGAAACTCTAGATTGTTAAACAAATTCTCCTTGTCAATACCTCAGGAAACACATTGAGAACTGTATGGAGAATATGCCTTCTGTTTGGGTGTAAAGGGTTAATTTATTTGAGTTGTGTCATAATATTTCTGGTATTAAAATCAATATAACTTCACCTCTGTTTCAAAAGTTGATAAACTAATTGTCAAAGTTTTTTTGCAGGTTTTCTCCAATTGGTATCTGCAGCCTAATAGCAGCAAAAGTGGCAGCAATGGCTGACATCCTTGAGTCATTAAATATGGTCGGCATGTACATGGCAACAGTGATAGCAGGCTTACTGATCCATGCAATAATCATTATTCCAGTGCTGTATCTGATAGTAGTGCATAAGAATCCTCTGAGATATTTTCTTGGTTTGAGAGATGCCATAATCACAGCATTTGGAACCTCCTCAAGGTGTGTAAGAGTAGGAAACAGAGAACCAAATGTTCCTTTTTTTATCACAGTGTGTTGCAACTCCCAGACGTGATCAATATGTAACTTCTCCACACAATGTCTGTATATTTTCCAGCAAATAGGTAGAGAGTATAGATCATTCAGCTTATTAGCCAGAGAGGGGAGTGGAGGGTTGCAAGAGACAGGAAGTGAAGGGCATTATTGTGGACAGGAAGTAAGAAAGAAATGTCCAAATGCCAACATTAAGTTTAACACTTAATCTGCTGCATTTCATAATGAAGGATACTGGAGAAGTGAGTTAATGTTAAAGGCTGGGAAGTAGAGAACACTAGGGTACAGAAAGCTTAGATCACCCTTTGGCTGATATTGCATGTACGTTAGGTAAATAATTTATTTAGTGGTTATAGCTGCATCACCTCATATTTTAATCAAAACTGCCCAGTTGAAAGTTCTACTGCTCTGCGCTTTTCTTTTAGCGAGTTAGCCATATGTTCACTTGTGACTCTGAGTTGGTAACTTCCTTTATTAGTCTTGAATTAATTGACTTAAAAGCTCAGAAAGGGAAGTTGTTTGGTTTGGAAAACCAATGGCAAGTTGTTTGGTTTGGAAAACCAATGGCAAGTTGATAATTTTAAAATGTTTTTTTTCTTTATCTTTCCAGCTCTGCAACTCTGCCAACCACCATACGTTGTCTTGAGGAGCATAACAAAGTTGATGCCCGCATCAGTCGTTTTGTGCTACCTCTTGGTGCAACAGTAAATATGGATGGTACAGCTTTGTATGAAGCTGTTGCTGCTGTGTTTATTGCCCAGGCCAATGGCATCACTCTGAATGTTGGACAGCTGATAACAACATGGTAAGCAAGGGGTAAAACTAGGAATGACAGAAAAAAAAATTCTCCTCACAGCAGCTATGCATTTTCACCTAGAAAAGTGACAAGAAAAATTTAAAAAATTCATCTGGGAAATAATGTTTGATTTATCACCAAATTTTTAAAGATAAATACTGTTCTCTATACATTTCCTAAAGTGCTGATTGGGAGAATTTGTGTAATCCTTTAACCCCTAAGAGTGACAAGCATCTAATTTCTCCTTACAATATCACCCTGAATCATGCAGTAAGGTCATGAGAATAAAGACAATTATAAGCAGCTAAAGAGGCTGTAGATTGTTACACAAATTCTCCTTGTCAGTGCCTAAGAGAATGTATGAGAAACAGTATGGAGAATACCTTTCCTGATATTAGGTTGTAAAGGGTTAACAATCTACATCCCCTTTAGTTGGTGATCAATTTGTTTATTTTCATTCACCTTCATGTTTGATTCAGGGGGGCGGGGATATTGTAAAGCAAAATTAGATGTTAGTCACTCTTAAGGGCAAAAGGGTTAATTGCCCAGAGCACTAAAAATTTACATGGACAGGGTTCGAAACTTAAGGTGAACCTCTTGATCTGCTCTTCAATGTCCCAAATGTTTACCTTTAAGTCACCATGTGCTCTCTGTACACAGTAGCTTTACTAAAAGTTATTTATGTCCATCTTCCTGTAGTTTCACAGCCACTGCAGCTTCTATTGGTGCCGCAGGAATACCACAAGCAGGACTGGTTACCATGGTGCTGGTCCTCCAAGCTGTCAATCTACCCACTGATGACATTGGTCTCATCTTAGCAGTGGACTGGTTTTTGTAAGCTATTGTTTCAGTTAAATTTTCCCTTTTTTAGAAATATATTTATAAAGTGACTTCCATTTGTAAATGGTTTAAGATAATTTTTGCTGCAAGGAGTAAAATCATCAATTTCTGGTCGCAATGTAAATGAAAATAAAATACACTGCTTAGAAAACATTGAATTTAGTCAGGTAACAAATGGCTTGACCTTAAGTAAGTGGTTCAGTTCCTTGGCTTTGTTACAGTTAACCCTTTAACTCCCATGAGTGACCAACACAGAATTTCTCCTTACAATATCAATACAATATCAACCAGATAAGTGAAGAGAATAAAGAAAAATATCAATTTGGGAATAATTCTTTGATCCAATACTAAATTCTCTGAACTAACGTTATAAGAATTGTATGGTTGACAGTAAGGAGAATTACAAATTTGATCTGAGAGTTAAAGGGTTAATGGTTTGGACCAAGGGGTAACATGTGAGATCTACTGGGTTGTGATTTACCACAGAATGTTGGGATGGATATGAATTGACCAGCAGGTCAGGCGTGAACTGGCACAAACTGGGTTAGAATCAACTGAATTTGGGTGCAAATTGAATGAGTGCAAAACATCTGTGGATTAAAAAATTAAAGAATATCTTACGCAGTAGTGATGGACTTTTTTGAAAATCTTTGTGGTGGTCATAAGCGGAGTTGAGGAATTCATCAGTCATGATCAAAAACTCATCATCATCAGAGTCAAGTTATGTCTTCCACTAAGGTTGTCAAGTAGGCATAGACCTGATAAACATGGTTGTTGACTTATTTTGACAATCTTCTTTTTCCTTGGCATATGGTATCTTATGAGCTGATACTTGAATGTGTGAGCTAAATTTTGCACAATTCTCATTCATGGCTGTAGGGATCGTACCCGCACTGCTGTGAACGTCATTGGTGATGCCTATGGGGCTGGTATTGTTGAGCACCTGTCCCGCAATGACCTGATGTCAATGGATTACACTGCACGAGAAGAGGACATTCCCATGGAACAGTTTGACAGATACACACCAAAACCTGAAGGTACCAATGGTGTACATACAAGTGATGCATCCCTGCGTGCAACAAACTTCTAAGAGTGCTCTGGCCAAGCTGTAACTGGATAATAAGCTCCACTGTAAAAGTTTTAAATATAACGGTTAATTATTATAGTTTGTAACTTAAGAATGGATGTAATGGAAGATTTGTTTTGTTCTAACATGGTTAGCTTTCCTTTTTTCATCAGAAGTAGCAGGTTTTTTATTTTAAGGGCATCATTAAACCCTTTTAACTTGCAAGATCTGGTTGTCAATTCTCCTTGCTACCTACTACGCACTTCCTTGTAAATTAGTGACAAGAATTTGGTGTTAGATCAAGATAATGTCTTCTACCTGATAAGTTTGAGTTTTTTTCATTTATTTACTTGTTTGCTGGATAATGTAAGGATATTATTGGAAAAAATTGCTTGTTAATCACTTCTGGGAATTGAAGGGTTATTAGTAATTAAAATTATAATAATCAGTGCACTGAGAAAAGTAAACAACTTTTTGTAATGACTTTGTTAACTCTTCACTTGATGGGGCTTTCCAGGGCCATTGTAGATAAAGAATAAAACAAATTTTCTAAATAGACATGAATTGTTTAAAATTCACAAATTGCTAAAGGAAGACTGATCGGCTATTTACAGACTGCAGGAAAGTAGTTAAACTTGGGGATACATAGAAAAAAATACACAGTAAATGAGGGTAACCCGTGGGAAACGCATGATAGTGTGGTCTTATTGTCTGGGTGAGTGTTGTCCTGATAAGGACTGTTGACAGTAGTAATGGCCAATGTCTTAACCTGAGCGGAAGTCATCATCAGAATTAAGTGAATGGTTGTTGTTGGTCAAAAAGTCTGGTTCATTTTAACTGATCGGTTAGTTTTCCCATGATGTTGTTGGCTGCAAGACTCAGGTGGAGAGTGAAAAATTTAGTGTGTATTAAGACGGCATGCAAAGACCGAGTGTGAAGTTCATTCAGCAATTGATGTTATGCCTACTTATAAGAATACAGAAGTAAGTAATTCAGGCAGTAGCTTAGGCAAGCAGTACAATAAACCTAGAATTTCTAGCAGGGTAGTTTCTGTAATATAATTTTGCAAAGAGCAAAATGTCTTGTAGGCAAGTAGTATAGTACACCTATACAAACTATATCCAAAAGGTTTCTTAAATAAAAATAAGGTGTGGTTGGTGTAATGTTGGTCTCTGATTCTAGCTTTACTTTTAAGTATTGAATGCAAGTCTTATTTAAAGTGTGCTTCAGGGCAGGTGCTTCAGGACTCTGACTTTACTTTAGTTACTTCATTTTTTGATATAATTATATGTTTTTCACAATTTTTTTGTAATGAGGAGTCCCTATGATGCCTCTTAACCCTTTACACCATAACCTCAGTATCCGTTTTCTCCATACACTCTTCTATACATTTCTTTTGGTGCTGACAAGGAGAATTGGTTTAACAATCAAAGTTTCTTTAGTTGGCAATTTTTTTCTTTATTCTCATGATCTTAATGAATGATTCCACAGTATTACTGTAAGGAGAAACTAGATGCGGGTCACCCTTGGGGTTTAAAGGATTAATATAACAGATACATCTATTCAATGATCAATCCTGGAAATGTCTCATTGCCAAGCCATATTTCCAAGCTGCCTTCGGATCTAGAAGGAGTTTTGTCAAGATGAGCAAGTTGAAATGCCTGAGGTTACAATGGGGATTAAATCAAATTCACCCTGGTCATCCGGTGCAAGAAGATTTCCTTGTTCTAATATAGCAGCTATTTTTTTGCTCACCTGGCCATTGAGCAAAACACTCTGGTCAAGCCACATCTCAATCAAATCCCAAACAACATGCTGAATTTCCTGTTCCTTTTCCTCCAAAGATTTCAATAAAGACTCTCCTTGTGGTACATAATACATCTGTTAGAGTTTGGGTTCCGAGAATTTGGCTTTTAATCAAACTATATTCTTCTGCTTGTTTTACTTCTATATTTTCATCAACAAGATTGAGACTGCTTGGCAATGCAGTTATTTAATAATTTGAATCGGTCATGCTTGGGACAAGAAGGCAAATTGTCAATAGCCATCCTAAGTCAGTAATCAAACACTGTTAGATAATTCTGATTGAAGTAACATCTCAGTCAGAACAGAGATGGTTTCTACATAAGGTGTACAGGTGTCTCTGCTATGCCCCGACAGTTCAGAGGTAGACCATCAACATAACCCTTTTGCTTTCAATTAAAGAACTGCCTCTTTCTCAAAAGTCCTTGATTTCACCCATGGATAAATCAGTTCTCCTTTGGCCAATTTCTTGATTAACAACAGCCAATCCTGTTTGTATTCATCTTGATCTGGGAACTTTTCAAGCAACTGCTGAGTAAACAGTTTTGTGATGGGAAGTGGTTGATTGTGAAGAATTAGTAAAACAGTTGGTGAAGGAGCTGTTATGTCCAGAGGAAAATCCTGCAGTGTGTTGAGTTCTGCTTCTGAAGGAGCCAATGAGTTAACATATTCAAACTTGATGCCTCCTAAAGAAAATCAATAAAAATTACAATGTTATATTAGTTGACATTAGAACAGATGTGGAACATTTTGCCCCTTGGGTTAGAAAAGTTAGGGAAATTCTACATGAAAGGATGTCATCCCAAGATAGTTTGGATTTCATGGTCAGATACACTGATTAAACACCATCTGCATTATGGAAGTACTAATTTCAATATTTACCTGGTATCAGATCTGGTCTGAAGAGAGCAGTGATCAGTGGAAACACTGGTAGATTATTCATCATACTGATGATTCTATTGACAGCACCCTTCACAAACAGGACAATCAGTCGCAGGGTGGTAAACACAACGTAGTACATGGCAGTTGTCGGCAACAAGAAGAGGAGGATGGTAAAGCACAGGGTTCCTAAAAACAGTCTGTCCACCCTGTATGGAACAATGTCCTCTTGATTCTTTTCAACATTCCATTTTCTACCTGATGAACAAGTGAAAGAAAAGCATGCTTTCAGTTTGTCACAACTTAAAAGTAAATTTCAATATAGGACTTAACATCTTCATTCTCGAATAGTTTTCTATCAACTCTCTTTGAGGCTTTGATCAGCACACTCAGGTCCTGTAAGCTGTCCAGGGAAGAATTGAGATAATTCATATCTCTATGCTGTTGCTTAAATAATTTCAGGTTTAAATAATTTCAAACTTATTTGATTTGTATTTCCCTCAAAAGATCAAAATGTGCTTAGAGCAAAGGAGAAAACAAATAAAACCATTTGAATCTAACTTTCATTTCTAGCTACAACGGTTAAGTTGTGGTTCAAATTTTTCCTTACTTAATATTTTCAAACTTGTTAAATTTAGCTTTTTTCCCCTCAATTCTATTGGTATAAGCCAACACAGAGGATAAAATCAACTTGATTAGATAACCAGCTCCCCCCTCATCCCTGTCAAAAAATTCTGACGACAAATGAAATTAATTTCCTTTCTTCCACAGAAAAGAAATGTATCCATATCTACTTTAGTACAGAAGATCTTTAATCTGGGAGCTCAAGAATCCTTTTGTATCTCATAATCTGGGAGAGTCAGCATATATTTAATAGGTTAAACAAACCATCTCTAACCTGTAAATAGTTTAGCCAACAGCAACAACTTCTGTAGCTGGAAGTTATACAGCATTGCAGCATACACATAAAAGCAGTAGATATGGAGTGTTATCAAAGACATAACATCTGATGCCAAAGACAACAAGAATGTTGCTCCAAAACAACCTGACATGATGATAAAACTGATGATAATCTGAAGATACGGTTCAATATAGCTAAGGTAAATTTGCCAAAGAAACAGGTGGTAAAGAAAGAAAATGCTCAAATATTCTGCTAGCTTTTGGTTTATTTTGAGCCCAGCTGGGGCTCCTTGTAACCACTCCAGTAAAGAGGTAATCCACTGAACAACAGCATCAGTCTTTTTCATCATTAAGTCAGTAGCGCATGTGTTGTAACCATTTGAAAAGAGCCATAACACAATGAAAAGTCCCAACACAACATCAATTGCAACTGCACTAAGAAAACTGCCAAACCACACCACAGGAAAAACATTGCTCTTTATCCTTGCACCAGTCTTCATAGGTGAATTTCTTGACTCTGTTGAGTGGTCAGTATAATCTAGTTTGTCCTTTAGAGCTGTAGAATTGCTAAAACACAGCACCAGAGCTCTCATTTGCCTAACACGTGTACACAATTGCAGAAACACAGCAGATAATCCTGAAAAGAATTTGATTGTCTCAATTACAACTGGGTGTTCTTCCTGCTGCCTTTGATGAAACAAGGCATAAAACAAAATAACAACTTTCATGCCAAAGTTGGACAAAAGCCTCCAAATCTCGCGAATTGGTTTTCTAAGAGTTTCTGTTTGTGTTTCAAACAATCTATAAATACTCTCTTCTGCTTTGTGGGAGTTATTCAGAAGTTCAATGACGTTAGATAATTCTGTGGGGCACGTTTGCTCCAGCAACGCTTCTGATTTCCTCCAGAATTTAATGCCATCTGGAACTGCTGGTGAGGTGGTCAAAAACGCATTTCCAGTAGGTTGTTTGTAAAAAATTACCACAGATCCATTCGTTATCAACGAGTTTCCGACATGGCACAAATGAAAAGTGTTGGTGAACCTTATCAAACGTAGAATGAACAGTCCGTCAGTTAACGACCTGGACAAGGTTTTTAACACAGCAAACACTTGACCGACAGATTTCTCATCGTTATCATTTAGCCAAACTCCAACAAGGTACAAAGCACATTCGTCAAAAACTCGTTCGCAAAAACTGTCATAGATTTCGCGTGGATGGATGACTGATGCAGCGACAAAGGTACTTGTTTGTTCATTCTTCCAACCAAAGATGAAGCCACTTTTTGCTTTCAGGCAATGAAGAGGAAAATACACTTTCATGTTTCTGATATTTCAAGTCCTATTAAACAAGCGACTAAATACAGGAATGGCTCCGAACTGTGATTGGATGATAAAAATAGTAAAAGTTAATAAGTTATATCTTAACTCCTTGCTCGTGAGTATTGTTAACAGCGTGTCTCAAAGCGGAACAATGAAATGTCAATGCGAGTGAAAACACTGATGTGTAAAAACAAGAAATGGTTATATACTTACGTAGCGAAGGGAAGGCAGCCTTTCTTGTTCAGCGAGGTCGTTCAGCGATGAAAAAGTCATCTGCTGACAAGCTCCGCTGACTAAACTCATACAGTCAGTTCAGGCGGACGACCAGAGACTGGAGCCATTCCTGTATTTCACCGCTGACAGGAATAGCTCCGACTCAAACGTTTAATAATTTTTTTTCAATCATTTTTTAATAATTATTTAAACAATTTTTTCAAAAGAAATTTTTAAAAAATTTAAAACTAAACTAGTGAGCAGCGCTGTGCGAACAGTGGTTGTAAACTTCTTTATTCTCTGACGCGTTTCGTCTAACTGTCGTAAACTTCTTCAGGGAGTTTTACAAGTTAACACTAAACGCCTATATTTGTAGGCCATTGTTAGCGGCTATTGCGGGGGCCAATGATCATAAGCGCTTGGCTGGACCTACGGGCAGGAATAGGCAAAGTTGTGAAAAATTTAAAAATTTCTTTTGAAATTTTTTTTGGCAAGGTGAGAAATATTTTTGGGAGCTACGGTTTTAGCTAAAAATTTTCAAATTTGAAAAATTGAAGCGGTTTTTTGCAGATGACGCCTGGAAAGCAGTTGGCAAATTAAACTTCACCTGTAATTTCATGCTTGCACAATTGATAACTATTATTGTTATTTTTAAGCTTGTCATTAATTTTATACTGGCCTTTGTCAAGCAAAGGGTCAAATCTGGACTTCAAAACTGCAATGGATATCCTGGTTTACTGATGTGAGTACAGAATTGTTTAATAGAGCAAAAAGGTTAAGGCTTATATTGGAGGTAAACACCATATAGTCTGATCATTGTGTACTTTTAAGTAGTTGTACCTAAGTCTGAGTGACACCCAGCTACATGTACTTTTTTCAAAAAAGTTGCTACTTGTAATACTTAAGGCAAGGGGATGTGCTGCTGGTTTGGGTGGCATTTTCATGACTCTCTTAGTTATAATGGGGTTATTTCTATTTATCTGTTTTATTTATTCATTCATTTATTTATGTTTCTCTTCACTGAGCCATTTGGCTCTAGTGTGACAGGTGCTCAGAGGGGGCTTGGAGTAAGAGGCTTGCAGCTGGATTACGGGTTGGGTAGGCCAGTCGGGTGTTCTAGCACCTTGGGTTGTGACTGTAGTTGCAGCTCCTGAGCACCTTGGGCACCTATCCTCCATTTGTGATGTGGGTGTAAACTTGATATTAAGTTATTTCTCTATTTATTTGGAATATATATACAGGCTGGCTCAGTTCAGCTTTTAAAAGCAGGTTTACACGTCTCTATAAATGATAACAAGGCCAGATGACCATACTGGGAACCACATTCATTACTCTTTGTTGAAGTCTGTGAGTTCTTTTACTCTTTAACTCCCAAGATCTGATTATTAATTTATTCTCCCCTCAGTAGCTGCTGCACATCTGCATATTCATCAGTTATGAAAACTTTTGTGTTAGATCAAGAAAACATCCTCTACCTCATCAGTTTGAGTATTCTCATCACCAAACACTAAAAAATTCAACTTTTAAACTCTTTGCAGTGGCCAATTTACATTATCAACTCAATTAATAATACAAAATTACACTCCTATACTCTCCCCCTGATGTAGCACCACAGTTTCTTAAGAAACCTACCCTCTTTACCTGCACAGCAGTCCAGCACTCAACATGAGCTAGCGGAAAAAAAAGATTCCTCTGTTTTGATTAATAAAATATACGTGATGATTGTTATCCCTGAGTGTTATCACCGTCTAATACAGGTCAACGACAAAAGACAAACAAGAAAACAACATTTAATTAATTCCATAATTCATCATTTATTTCATGTGGAGTTTATGTAAAAAAATGTATCAAATAACATCAACAAAATGATGTTACAGTGCAAAAACAGAACAATAAATTAGAATTCTAACAATTAGACCTCTTGGTAATTAACCAACAAAAGATTTTTCTTGTGTAATTTTCTTGTATAATATTTGTCAGATACAAACAGTCCTATAGAAGGATGATAATCTGCAATTCGTTAAGGACATTTGAACTCTAAATACTGACATTGATTTTGGGAGACAAATATGGAATAAATTTTACTTCAGAGAGAATTCGTCTTTTTATTCGAGTGATTCCTCCCTAAGTGACCGTTCCATACAACCCGAACAGGCTGATGGGACCCAGTTAAGGATGAGACCACTGCTGAAAAGTGTTGAAAGTGACAATGCATAAGAGGAAAAAATGCGCGAATTTGACAACCGACCGCTTAATACAGGTTCGACTATGAATTCCAAATTAGCCAATCAGCCCACGCGAAGAGCTCCATTCGCCTGTTTGGTATGTTATAAAAAAACCGCTCTAAGGTGGGTAGATGGAGCATAGTTATGAACCACAAAGAGAAAATCTAAGAAGACGAAAGAAGTCTAAGTCCAGCAATTACTCAGGGAAATTCTTGTCTTGACCTTCTGAAATCGTAGCTCTAAGATTCTTGAAAATCCGTCCTCTAACCACGTAGCCGTCTACACTCCCAACCCGGGGGAAACACGGAACCTCAACCCACCCTTCCCCCCTTCCTATGGCTCTTTTTTAAAAATGATTGTAATATATGCTATCGTCAGTAGAGATGTTCCGATGAACCAATTACGTTGTCGCAGTTCTTTAGATCTGGGGGAAAGTCAAAATATAAGGGCTTACTGACTTTTTGGATCTGGTACAAGGACTTTAAAGGGGGAAGGAAATTTATCCTTGCTCGCCCTCACTTCGGTGAATATCTCGCGTTAACTTCATTAAGCATCTCAGATTAAACGTAACAGGAATGCCTAGCGACAACGCTCTCCCCAGGCCCGTCTCTCTCAGGTTGATACTTACTTCCAGGATTTTGCCACGGCTTGTTTTTCCCGGTTTTCCTTACTCCTCAAAAACCAGCGCTCTAAATTCGAGTTGCAAATACCACCTTCTAAAACAGTTTTTATTTCACATCTTGCATGTCACCCAGTCGAGGGTCTCCATGGGGTTAACCGTTAGCCGTAAACCGGTCAAAAAACTAGCTGTTAGGCGTAAAAATTGACAAATTTGAAGCCTTAGCTGTAGAAAAAATTAACTTTAAAAATCTTTCCCTCCTACAATGTGTTATTTAGTGTTATTCTGGGTAAGCCGAAGCAGAAAAATGGCCACAATTTTTACCGCTAGCCGTAAAAAGTTTATATCGGTCAGCCCTCAGTTTTAAGAAAGTTTCAGTTTTTTTTAACAGACTGTTTTAGTTAAGTTTGCAATCGTGGAAAAAAAAATCATAAATATTTTCTACACACGGGGAACCACACCGACCTAGGGTACCTCCCATGATGAGGACGCTTTCTATAAAAAGAAGAAAGCACCATCTCCCAAAGTGAAGGTAATTTCCTTTTTCTTGCCTCTTCAACAATATATATGACTAAACATCATGTCGTTTTTCATGCTAAAAAAACGCGTCGCGTGACATCCTAAGGAACGGCTGCCAATGAAACTGGCAGATATAAATCTGAAAATATCGAAGTTTATATCTCGTTTAATAACTCTATCCAAGAAAATGGGCAAAAGTTGAGCGAATAGGACATAGGTGCGCTCGCTACTCCAAAATGTGACAAAACATCATATCTGTCACATAACGTGCTAAAGAAGTGCGTCGCGTGACATCCTGAGAAACGGTTGCCAATGATCGATAGTAGCAGTTATAGAGTCAGAAAATATCGAAGTTTATCTCTCATTCAGTAAACATATTCAAAGAAATGGGCAAAACTTATTAAGCGAATAAGACATAGGCGCACTCACTACTTCAAACGACAAGAAATGACTTAAGCAGGTTGATGCAGGAATTTTCTTCCCTTTGTTATTGATTTCCTCTTCCATTCTAACAAAATACCAAGCGACTTGTTTCATTGTTTGACATTCAAATGTTAGTTTATTGTACTTAGATAATAAGTAAACAATCTAATCGGAGAAACTAAATAAATCATTTGGCTCCAATTTTTCCAGCTCGCTCTGAGCCCCCATCAATTCTTTGTAAGCCATAACTAAAATTATAAAATTAAACTTCTCGTTTTGCCTTTGGACGATTAGTTTTAACAATTACCTTAAAATGCGTCGTTCTGCTTATAAAAAATAACACAATTTATCGCATTCAAAATTAAAGGAGAAATCTCAGAAAATTAACTAATATCAAGACTAAATCCTTGCCATTACGACCAAAATCTGTCATTTTAAGTCCAGATAAACCGAATTCTGATCGGAAGAAACTAAATTTAAGTACCAATGACTGAGTATAAATCTTCGAAAAGTTCATCACAATTTCCATCTGACATAGACTAAGATAATCGAGCAAACGGACAACTTATTATTCTCCAGTTCCTATGGAAATTCTCTACACACGCATGTAATAGCTTTATACCACTCATAAGACTAAACCGACTGTGAAAAACTCTGTAAAAAACTCTGGAAAACGTTTTCAAGACGGTTCAACTTCGACGTAAATGTAACGCCCAAATCCTCTCAGTAGAAAATACTTAGATTAAGAATAGCTTCTCACATAGCTAGTCATGATAATTTTAAGACATCATATGAAAAAAACAAACAAACAAACAGTAGTTTGAGAAGGATATCAAAGATTAAGCTCGTAAAAGCAGTTCAAACAAGCAAAAAGGCAACTTTCTGAATCAATGGAAAACTGTTCTCTTGTTAAACTTGACTTTGGCCGTCTCTTGCTTCTTCCTGCTTTCAAAAGAAGACTCTTGACAAAGCTTTCATCGGTAGCTTACTGGTTTCTGGTCCAAATATCAGCATTTGTAGGTATCCGAAAACTCCCCGGGATTCCAATGCTCACTGCCTTAACTGAAAAATAAAAGAATCTAAGTTTAGGGAGGATAGTTGAGTTGCCATGAAATATTTCTTAGCACACGAAACGATACACTGCACAACAGGATTGTTTTAAAAGAAATTTTCTATTTTACTCCTATTGTGTTTCCAAAAAAAAATGTTATTATCGTAAACGTGTCCACTTGATTGTACTGCATCTCGGTGTGCGAAGAGAAAATAAATTCGTAACCCAACTGAAAGGAAAATAACACGCACGTATCATTGCTTACATATGAGCAAAGATTATGATTTAATGAAACTTTGTATTAGAATAGAATTTATCAACAGAATTATTACTTACTGCAGCCTCTAAATCTCATTGAAATCCAGGTTGACGTCGTCACCAATGAGTACAAATGGTGCCCAGTAAATCACCTCTTTGAACTTTTCAATTTCCCTCGTACACTTCATGGCCTGATTGAGAGCTTCACTTGCCTTCTTGCCTTTGGAAAGTGCATCGTAAAAGGAACTCATGAACTCCAGGGTTCCCTCGTCGCCAATCGCCCACAAGGTTACCACAACAGATCTGGCACCGGCACCCAAAAGTGCACGCGCCATACCGACCACACCCTCGGCCATGACCTCCCCACGAGCAGTGTGGCAGCAGCTAAGTACAACCAGACGTGCTCGCAACCCAGCTTCTATAACATCTTTCATCGTCAGTAGATAGTCTTTCTCTAGCGGCTGAGGGCTATCTCTTGTGGTGTTTGGTGCTAGGATAACTTCTCCAGTTTCCATTTTACCGTGCGCTGCTATGTGAACTAAGGCCACTGATGATATTCGTTTTAACACTTCATCTTTTGTTGCCATTTCTCCAGTGAGAGGGGGGACATTGAGGATACGTCCGATCATCTCCGCTTCTTTTCTTGCTCCTGGAAGTTGCATCAAAAGTGTGCCCTCATAGATGATGTGTTTGAAACATGGGTCGCCGACAAGCAATGCACCAGTCTTCACGTGAAAGTCTGCTGGACAATCATGAATTAGTTGCAAGGTCGTCAGAGAGGGAAGCACACGAATTCTGAAAGAATCACTTAGATATGATGAGTTGGAGTCCTGCAACGCTGCATAAGGTACAAGGCAAAATGGCCCTTCAGGAACGATTGTGATCTCGTCGTTGCCTGCGATGAGGTCAGCAATAGGAGTAACGATGATGTCATGCAGCTTCTTTAAAGCACTTGATTGGGAGTGCCTCACATCAACTCGGATCACATCATTGGCCACTTCCTCGTCTGTCCGAGGCGAGTCAAGCGGAGGATTTTCGATGGTAACAGTATCTCTTTTACTGATCTCCTTAAGAACAGCTTTGTTCAGTAGCTGGATGAATAATTCCAATTCATTCTCATACTTATATTTGTTTACGTGTACTACTCTCGTCTGGATATTATTTTCACTGAGGCAAACCCAGAAGTAAACGCAGGGTCCATTAATAGCTATGAAAACTGTGCTCAATGGAACCCACCTCAGAGAAGTGCGGGATGCGCTGGGCGTTAGAGAATCTCCAGGCTGATATTTTGTGACCATGAGATCTCTCAGAGCTTGGGCACGTCCTTTCTCTGTGGCAAGAAGAGCCTTCACAACTTGACTTCGATTGACATGTATACGCCACAAACCTTTGTATGCTCCTTGGTGCTGATTACGATAACAAATCTTCCACTGATCGTTGAGTTGAAGACCGGCCCTGATATCATCATACAATTCTACACTCGAGTAATAACAGTCAAAGGCCATCATAAGATTTCCTTGGCGCTCAAAACTGCTTCCAAGGGAACGGAGTGAGCACGCCTCTCCAGTCTTATCTCCCACTTCTTTGGATATTTCTAGGTGACGTTGAAAACACTCAATAGCTGTTTTCAACTCTCTTTGACCCTGATGAATCCTACCGAGAAGGCAATAACTTTTTCCCTCTCCAGCCTTGTCTCCCACTTCTTTAGCAATTTCTAGATCACGTTGATGGTACTCAGTTGCTGTTTTGAACTGTCGCAGACGTTGATAAGCGTTGCCGAGACTTCCATAACTCATTCCCTCTCCGGCCCTGTCTCCCACTTCTTTAGCAATTTCTAGATGACGTTGATGGTACTGGATGGCTGTTTTGAACTGTCCTAGATCTTGATAATCGTTGCCGAGGTTGCCATAACTGCTTCCCTCTCCGGCCTTGTCTCCCACTTCTTTAGCAATTTCTAGATGACGTTGATGGTACTGGATGGCTGTTTTGAACTGTCCTAGACAGTGATGAACGTTGCCGAGGTTGCCATAACTTCTTCCCTCTCCGGCCTTGTCTCCCACTTCTTTAGCAATTTCTAGATGACGTTGATGGTACTGGATGGCTGTTTTGAACTGTCCTAGATCTTGATAATCGTTGCCGAGGTTGCCATAACTGCTTCCCTCTCCGGCCTTGTCTCCCACTTCTTTAGCAATTTCTAGACCACGTTGATGGTACTGGATGGCTGTTTTGAACTGTCCTAGACAGTGATGAACGTTGCCGAGGTTGCCATAACTTCTTCCCTCTCCGGCCTTGTCTCCCACTTCTTTAGCAATTTCTAGATCACGTTGATGGTACTGGATGGCTGTTTTGAACTGTCCTAGACAGCGATAATCGCTGCCGAGGTTGCCATAACTGATTCCCTCTCTGGCCTTGTCTCCCACTTCTTTAGCAATTTCTAGATGACGTTGATGGTACTGGATGGCTGTTTTGAACTGTCCTAGACAGCGATGATCGTTGCCGAGGTTGCCATAACTGCTTCCCTCTTCGGCCTTCTTTCCCACTTCTTTAGCAATTTCTAGACCACGTTGATGGTACTCGATGGCTGTTTTGAACTGTCCTAGACAGTGATAATCGCTTCCGAGATTGCCATAACTTCTTCCCTCTCCGGCCTTGTCTCCCACTTCTTTAGCAATTTCTAGATCACGTTGATGGTACTGGATGGCTGTTTTGAACTGTCCTAGACAGAGATGAACGTTGCCGAGGTTGCCATAACTGATTCCCTCTCCGGCCCTGTTTCCCACTTCTTTAGCAATTTCTAGATGACGTTGATGGTACTGGATGGCTGTTTTGAACTGTCCTAGACCTTGATGATCGTTGCCGAGGTTGCCATAACTGATTCCCTCTCCGGCCTTGTTTCCCACTTCTTTAGCAATTTCTAGACCACGTTGATGGTACTGGATGGCTGTTTTGAACTGTCCTAGACCTCGATAATCGTTGCCGAGGTCGCCAAAACTGCTTCCCTCTCCGGCCTTGTCTCCCACTTCTTTAGCAATTTCTAGATGACGTTGATGGTACTGGATGGCTGTTTTGAACTGTCCTAGACCTCGATAATCGTTGCCGAGGTTGCCATAACTTTCTCCCTCTCCGGCCTTGTCTCCCACTTCTTTAGCAATTTCTAGATGACGTTGATGGTACTGGATGGCTGTTTTGAACTGTCCTAGACAGCGATAAGCGTTGCCGAGGTTGCCATAAATTCTTCCCTCTCCGGCCTTGTCTCCCACTTCTTTAGCAATTTCTACACCACGTTGATGGTACTGGATGGCTGTTTTGAACTGTCCTAGACAGCCATAATCGCTGCCGAGGTTGCCATAACTTCCTCCCTCTCCGGCCTTGTCTCCCACTTCTTTAGCAATTTCTAGATGACGTTGATGGTACTGGATGGCTGTTTTGAACTGTCCTAGACAGTGATGAACGTTGCCGAGGTTGCCATAACTTCTTCCCTCTCTGGCCTTGTCTCCCACTTCTTTAGCAATTTCTAGATGACGTTGATGGTACTGGATGGCTGTTTTGAACTGTCCTAGACAAATATGATCGTTGCCGAGGTTGCCATAACTGCTTCCCTCTCCGGCCTTGTCTCCCACTTCTTTAGCAATTTCTAGATGACGTTGATGGTACTGGATGGCTGTTTTGAACTGTCCTAGACAGTGATGAACGTTGCCGAGGTTGCCATAACTGATTCCCTCTCCGGCCTTGTCTCCCACTTCTTTAGCAATTTCTAGATGACGTTGATGGTACTGGATGGCTGTTTTGAACTGTCCTAGACAGCGATAATCGTTGCCGAGGTTGCCATAACTGCTTCCCTCTACGGCCTTGTCTCCCACTTCTTTAACAATTTCTAGACCACGTTGATGGTACTGGATGGCTGTTTTGAACTGTCCTAGACCTTGATAAGCGTTGCCGAGGTTGCCATAACTTCTTCCCTCTCCGGCCTTGTCTCCCACTTCTTTAGCAATTTCTAGATGACGTTGATGGTACTGGATGGCTGTTTTGAACTGTCCTAGACAGCGATAAGCGTTGCCGAGGTTGCCATAACTTCTTCCCTCTCCGGCCTTGTCTCCCACTTCTTTAGCAATATCTAGATGACGTTGATGGTACTGGATGGCTGTTTTGAACTGTCCTAGACAGCAATAATCGCTGCCGAGGTTGCCATAACTGCTTCCCTCTCCGGCCTTGTCTCCCACTTCTTTAGCAATTTCTAGATGACGTTGATGGTACTGGATGGCTGTTTTGAACTGTCCTAGACAGCGATAATCGCTGCCGAGGTTGCCATGACTCATTCCCTCTCCGGCCTTGTCTCCCACTTCTTTAGCAATTTCTAGATGACGTTGATGGTACTGGATGGCTGTTTTGAACTGTCCTAGACAGCGATAATCGCTGCCGAGGTTGCCATGACTGATTCCCTCTCCGGCCTTGTCTCCCACTTCTTTAGCAATTTCTAGATGACGTTGATGGTACTGGATGGCTGCTTTGAACTGTCCAAGACAGCGATGATCGTTGCCGAGGTTGCCATAACTGAATCCCTCTCCGGCCTTGTTTCCCACTTCTTTAGCAATTTCTAGATGACGTTGATGGTACTGGATGGCTGTTTTGAACTGTCCTAGACCTTGATAAGCGTTGCCGAGGTTGCCATAACTTCTTCCCTCTCCGGCCTTGTCTCCCACTTCTTTAGCAATTTCTAGATGACGTTGATGGTACTGGATGGCTGTTTTGAACTTTCCTAGACAGCAATAATCGCTGCCGAGGTTGCCATAACTGCTTCCCTCTCCGGCCTTGTCTCCCACTTCTTTAGCAATTTCTAGATGACGTTGATGGTACTGGATGGCTGTTTTGAACTGTCCTAGACAGCGATAAGCGTTGCCGAGGTTGCCATAACTTCTTCCCTCTCCGGCCTTGTCTCCCACTTCTTTAGCAATATCTAGATGACGTTGATGGTACTGGATGGCTGTTTTGAACTGTCCTAGACAGCAATAATCGCTGCCGAGGTTGCCATAACTGCTTCCCTCTCCGGCCTTGTCTCCCACTTCTTTAGCAATTTCTAGATGACGTTGATGGTACTGGATGGCTGTTTTGAACTGTCCTAGACAGCGATAATCGCTGCCGAGGTTGCCATGACTCATTCCCTCTCCGGCCTTGTCTCCCACTTCTTTAGCAATTTCTAGATGACGTTGATGGTACTGGATGGCTGTTTTGAACTGTCCTAGACAGCGATAATCGCTGCCGAGGTTGCCATGACTGATTCCCTCTCCGGCCTTGTCTCCCACTTCTTTAGCAATTTCTAGATGACGTTGATGGTACTGGATGGCTGCTTTGAACTGTCCTAGACAGCGATGATCGTTGCCGAGGTTGCCATAACTGAATCCCTCTCCGGCCTTGTTTCCCACTTCTTTAGCAATTTCTAGATGACGTTGATGGTACTGGATGGCTGTTTTGAACTGTCCTAGACCTTGATAAGCGTTGCCGAGGTTGCCATAACTTCTTCCCTCTCCGGCCTTGTCTCCCACTTCTTTAGCAATTTCTAGATGACGTTGATGGTACTGGATGGCTGTTTTGAACTGTCCTAGACCTTGATAAGCGTTGCCGAGGTTGCCATAACTTTTTCCTTCTCCAGCCTTGTCTCCCACTTCTTTAGCAATTTCTAGATGACGTTGATGGTACTGGATGGCTGTTTTGAACTGTCCTTGTTCTTGATAAGCGTTTCCGAGATGGGAAGAACTGTTTGCTATGACTATTAGTTGAGCATTAGTTTTCCTTAGTAATCGAAGCAGACGTTTGTCGTCATTTTCAATCTTAAAACGTGTCAAGGGTCGATAAATCAGGAGATTTGCGAAAATGCAATGGAAATGTGTATTTTTAAAAAACAGTGAGTATTAGATAGAACATTAAAACTGGAATGATTATTCGAACGCGGGTTTTTTTAGAGATTTGATTTCAAGTTATTGGAGAGTTTTTTCTAGCTCTGAAGCGTATTTATTGGTTTAGGTTCGGTCGTCATGGTGATGCTCGTCTGAAGACAAAAATGAGGGGTATGTTGAAGTCCTAAATGTAATAACTGTCCTAAATGCAATAAAGTCCTAAATGTAATAATATTTGGTCCTAAATGTAATAAAGTCCTAAATGTAATAACATTTAGTCCTAAATGTAATAAGCCTCAAATGCAATCGTTTAACTCCTGCAGTGTATTGTTGTTATGGCGGACATTCACATTGATATGTCAGTGACAGCTGTTGCTCCAAAAAAACCGCTGACCAGTATACATGTCACATTATGGGCCCGCTGATATCAATCAGCGTCTTTTTACTTGCTAGACACAAGAGATATCAGCAGTCGAAGTATGGTCCTTATAGCGGTTTATTGATCGAGTTGAAGAAAATCATTTCCAGCCCAAAGTGGGCTAGTGCTTGGCTGGAAACTCAATAGGATGGAATCGATTGGTACGTAACCATAAAGACTTTTTGGAAAAGAAATTTACTACAATTGATGATGAACTAGCATGCTATTGTTGATGTTATCGTTCGTGTTAAAGTCTTTAGAAGTGATGCACCATTTTAGGGCAGTTTGAATGATTTCGCTGTGTCACATGTTAATCCAAAAGAAAATTATTATTATCAGTAGCGTTATTGAAATTTTGCACATCAATGTTATTCAGTGTCAATTGATTCTAATGAAGCATTTGAGTTCATTTTTAAGAATGACTATCCTGATTTATTCAATTTTGAACCTGGGATGTTGCATTTCCAGCCCTCTATGGCTTTACTCCACCTCAGTAATCAGTTCATGTACCATATGACTATAAATGGAAACCGTTCAGCTTTCTTTTTTCATTCATCTATTTATCTATTCATTTTCTCCACTCACGGCGGGGAGAAGAGGTGAAGACAAAAAATGAAATATAAACTTGAGATCAAGTTTAAAATGTATGTTTTCCTAATATTTCGGTTCGGGAACTGATGAACCCGTCATAATGGGCTAAAGGAAAAAAATGAATGGTTCATTAGACCGCCAACTGACCATCATGTATTGAATGGTGTAGCTCAATGGTTCAATTTGACTCTTGCGTGGAAAAAAGGCAACATGTCGAGACCTGTGATCGTGAAATGGGATAACTTATCATTGGTCAGTCGATATCTTGCTCTGCAAGTCACATTATCATATAGCTAGCAGCGCACGCGGGCAAGATGAAGTGAATCCTGTGTTCTGATTGGCTACCTGAGCGGGCATGATGGGCCCACCCTCGCCCGTTCGGGATCCCCCGTATTGATCCTACGCAAGAAAACTTACAAAGTTCGTAACTTTTGGACAATGTTTTCATATATACATAGAAAAAATAAACGACCCTCTTGGGTTTATTTTGCTGCAAACACAGTTGGCTGTCACTATCGGCTCGGAAATACAGGCCATTCTTGATTCTTATCAAAGCGAAATCTTTTGCTATACAATGAATCTTTTAATGATTAAGCCAAGAGAATATAAACTCTCTTGTATGGTCAAGATTACTGGACATTAGCCTCGTTCTTTTTCTACTTTTTTATGGACCGTGACTTCGTCTCAGTCCATAAAAACGCAAAAAAAAAAAAAAAGAACTCGGCCAATATATAGCCATTTTGACCTCACGTTCGGTCAATAACACATATGAATATATTTTATGCAAACCCGTACAAATCTGGCAAGGGAAGACAGTACAAAAAATGCCCTTCTGAGCCCAGAATTTGTCTAACGTGTAAGTCGGTGGACTTCTTTTTCCTTGTAATTTGATTCATCAAGTGTTAACTTTAGCACTGAGGACAGAAGTATTTCGTCAAAATCTGTTACACTTAAGAGTCTGAGCCAATGATATAGAGAGAGCTATTAGTCAACGTTCTCGTTGCTTCTGCGTCCGTCAATTTGATGCCAAAAGCACATCAGTATTAGAATAAGGTTTTGTAGCCAATGCTTCTCAACCTACGTCTTTAACAAATAAAAAGCCGCTGATTAATATCAGTGAGCCCGCAATATTCCATAAATATTGGTCAGAGGATTCTTTGGTGCAACAGCTGTCACTTAAACATCTCAATGTTAGCGCAGTTAAACAATTGCATAGGAGGCTTATTACATTTAGGACCGAACGTTATTACATTTAGGGCTTTATTACATTTAGGACCAAATGTTATTACATCTAGGACTTTATTACATTTAGGACAGTTATTACATTTAGGACTTCAACAGGGTATTCAGCTCAAACTCTGGGATTTAATTAATATGGCCTCTTCTTTTGAGTAAAGTTTCGTGGAATAGTCGAAAGAACTCTTTAAGAATATTCTAGCTTCTTTAAACTGCTCAGTGCAGTATAAGATAACATTGCTTCCATTATGTGCTGAAGAATCTCTCCGGAACGTATTGATTTCCCTTGAAATATTACTCGCATTGCATCTCGTATCACGTTTGAAACGTTCGTTAAAGGATACGGCCAATCCCATATGCAACCAGCTCCTTGCTTCTTTATACAAGCCAAGTTCGACACAAGCTCTGGCTCCTGAAAAGGAGAGAATAATTGTTGGTATGAAGTATTCATCACTGTTAAAGAATAAACGTACTGATAAAATGGACTTAATTTCCCATTTAGCTGGGAACAAAAATTTTGATAATGAAGGAAATTTGAACTTGTAGAAGAACTGAAAATAAACAATAAGGAGCTAATGGAAAGCGGCTACCAATTAAGCTTCAATTGATGATGATAACGATAAATTTATCTCGTACATTCTTCATTTTAATGTGCTATTATGCGCTTTTCAGCACTTTTCGAGGAAATTTTCGGGCAGACTGCATTGAGCAGTTTACAACTTTTGAAAGGGAATTTTTCAGGTGCCTCCTTGAGTTACAGAGAAGATGCAAGAAACGGGGCTTACGGTTTTCCGTTCTTATCCGGGACTAGAATATTAAACCATTTGCATTGTCTTCAGATATTTAAGACTAAGGGAGATGGTCCGGTCTAAGGCTTGAACCCTCGACCTCCGGCGCTTTACAACGTGAACTAAACAGGCGGCGGTATTTGAGAGCTTATTGAGATTCTCTTATGCTTTTTACCCACATTACAGACATTGACACACCAGATACAATTGACACTTGGGGAGCAGTAACCTGCCACAAACCACACAATCCTCTTTTGACGAAATCATACAATAGAATATTGATGGCTCATGTCTGAAAAACCCACCTTTCTTAATAGCTTTGATTAATGTGGGTTCCAACTGAACGACAACTGTTGCATCATCGAGACATTCCACGTAGTTTTCTATGAGATTCAGGAAATAAGGTTTAAAAAAGTGGTAATCATATGGAATTGCAACAAAGAAACCTAAAAAAATCACAATTGCTTAAAATGTAACGAGGGTCATTCTTCGCTTAATTTTCATCCGCTACAGGGCGAGTTATGTTTGTATGCTACTTTTCTATATTTGCTCAATTTTTTCTTTTCTTGATGCGGATTGTGTATTCCGTTATCTTGTAACGCTGCACGACAGATTTATGTTTACATATGAAATTGTTACCCAAACGGAAATGAGCTGTTGCCCTGTTGCTGTAAAGCTTGGCGTTCAGTCGTTTATCTTTGCAGTTCACTTGAAGTCCTTCCGTGTACGAGTTTATCGCGTTATTAGCTTCTCCTTGTCTGTATTCTTTGTTACCTTCCTCGAGAAAAGCTTTCGCTATTTCTAAAAACACAACGTTTTAGTATTAATGATTTAGTAATGAGTGATACGACCCTTCACAGATGGTGCCAACTCTATATATCCAAACGAACTTTTAAGTTAAAGGAGCTTAGAGCTATGAGAAAAAACAACCAGAAAAGTTTAATATCTGTGCATTTTGTTTGTGTGCAAGCTGCTGGGAGTCTGGGCTGTAGCTTGGCTATTACCACAAGTTTATCAATTTACATTTAGGTCGAGAGGCTTTCCAAACTCCTTTTACACCTGGCTTACGTTTTCCAAAATATCACAAGTTTCACCGGAAGATCCTATCTTAACTCAACTTTGTTTACAATCGCCCTTCAGGAGAGTTTATCTGTGTATTTTGTTTTCTTTAAAATATGCAAGCTATTTGGAGTTTTAGCTGTAGCTTGGCTATAACCACATCAAGTCTGATCGGTTTACATTTAGGTCGAGACACTTTCCAATGACCCTTTTACACATAGGCTACGTTTTTCAAAATTTCACGTTAGAATGTAAAACCACATAAGATATTGCATAGAGTAAAGCAAAGCCAGGACCGAAAAAGGTTAAAACTTGTGAATGTTCTGATAACGAAAAAAGGAACATCGTACTGAGGGTCTGAGAGTGACAAGAGTTCGTGGTTTTTACCATCGTTCAGAAAAGTGCGCTGGAAAAAGGTTTTTTTTTTTGTCTTTTTCTCTTTATCACTTGGTTTTTCTCATACATGTAATTGTCTATTGAGAACATACTCGAAGAGGCTAACTGGAGAAATTTGATTGGGAAAGTATCACTTTCCCGCGAAGTACCATTTTGCCTGTTGTGAAAGTCAGCTGCTCCACATTTTGTTGGCTAGTGGTTTACAGCGTGGGCCTGGTGTTGACATAACTGTCTAAAGGGGCGTGAAATATTTAGAGGACCAAAACAGGCGATACGGCTGAGACAAAATGCCTCCTCTTCTCCTAAGCACTTCCAAAACTCAGAAAAACCGAGTTTTACAAAGTCTAGTGGGCTAATTTTGGTCCATTCTTCTTTGATTTAGGGCAATTTGTTTTTTTCCTTTGTTTTTTATTTTACTGGTAACAAAGTCTGAAATTTGAAGAAACAATCTTTAGCTGTTTCAAAAACTTATTCATAGAACATACGCAAATTTTGATGTCAATGTGAAAAAACTTCATGGGGACTTCTTTCAAAAAATCTTTTCTCACCTCTTAAAAGGTCATCGTCTTCATCCAGTTCAGCGTCACTTGACGTAACTTGACTTTTCTCTGTCGCTGAAATTACCGAGAAGATATTTCAACTTTGCTAGTGATCACAACTATGAGCAATTACAACTAACGTTCTAATACTAGCGTATTTCATTACTGGATTCCTAAAACCTTCAAGTCGAAGTGATCAAAAAAATTAAGGTATACTTAATCAACGAACAGTATAAAATTACCATAAAGAAGTCTTTCCTTGTTGCCCTTTCTTACCTGTAGCTGGAAATTCATTTTTCACTCCCAGTTCTTCTCTCGTTGTTGGGAGGTTGCTTTCTGCCATAGCTAGAAATAAAATTGAATCGATTGCACTGCGCTAAATCGTTAAAAATAAAAAAGAGGAGACTCAAATGAAAGTAACTTAAAGAAAACGTTGTATACTTAATCATAGAGGATGAATGAGAATCTGAAAGTTCCCTCCGTCACGCTATTGTGGTTGCGTGACAGCTCCGGTCAAGTTTAGCGGGTTGTGTCATGTTTGTTTTTTTCATTCGTTTGTTTGTTTGCTTGTTTGTTTTTTAGTCTTTTCTAAAGAAACGGTGTTCAAGGCTGTCCCTTATCAAAATGCGTGAGTTGCAATAAACAACCCAATTGTACCCGGTAGGCATGGATAAACACAGATAAAATGTTATGCAATAAAAGACTCTTTCTCTTATTCCTTCATTTCATCGCGTGTGGGGCCGAGAGAATTCGCAAAACTTATTCAAGCCCGAAACACCTCCGAAGGTCTACGTAACCGTCACGACGCCCCGCAAGCCTATTGCGTAACAAAACACCTTTATCGACCCGTGGTAGCGAGTGTAAGATCTCTGTTCTTCTACAAAGCGCATGTATAAAATTTCCCTCAAAGCTATCGAAAATTGCTGGACAAAGGTTCTTTAACAAATTCGTAAGTTCTAGTAAATAAAATATTCCATTCATTTTTTTTTTTTTGAAGGAGCCAGGAAATTGTGAATAACTGGAAGTAGCTGGCTCTTTACCAAAATATTTTGGGGAAGGACCCGACTTTTTCATTTCGAATTCAAAAAAGGCACTGAATACGAGATTATTCTGAGGGACCGGAGTAGATGGCACTGGAAAGTGTCCTTTTCATCAAAATTCTTGTTATAAAGAAACTTTATCTACATCAAATTGAAAGCCAAGCGCAACACGCAGACTCCTGTATAGCTTGATCTTGTAGGCCATCGAATGAATTCACTGCCAGGCCAAATGAGCATTTGGTGGAGGAAGTAGACTGAAAGCGAAATGACACTAAAAAAAACATTTCGATATCGTAAAGCAAAAAAGAACTTTATATTTATTTGTGAACGAATTGCTGATCAAAAGAGAATATTCTGCAATATAATAATGATTGGGAAATTTTCGTGAAGCTGCTGAGGTGGTTTTGCCTTACAGAACAGGATTCTGCTCCAATATCAGCATTTATTGTTTTTTTAGAGGGCACGGTAACGAATCTTGCAATCTGATTGGTTCTTTACCCGGTCAGTATTTTCCTATCTCTGCCCACGGGCCACGGTAACGCTTTCGGGAGTCGCCGAGTACATCCCAACTTTCGTTGTCATTTTTCATAAATATACCTCGTTTTCCGGTTGGGCAGTATTTTTAAGCAAACACGTCGGTCACTACCTCAAGCCTATAAATAACTTATGAATCCTCTCTTTTCTCTCTATCAAATCACTTTGGTTGACAGAAAAATATTGGTTTCAGAATGAATTTGTATAAACAACAGTGTCATTACGTTGGTTGACAAGCGGCCTAAAAACCGTCTGCAATTAATTTTAATCGTTCACAAAAAGTACCCAGAAAGTTGAAACGTGAGGTATTTGGTTACAGTTAAACTGAACGATGGAACTTTCATTCATTTAATATCTGAATTTTCTCGAGCAATTTGTTCATAGTGAAAGAGCGAGCGAAGTTTTAATTTAAGTTCTACAACAAATATACGCTCCTGGTGAGTCTTTCCAATTCCGTTCAATTTGGACATTTGTACCTTAAATTGCACAACAGAAATTGAAGGAATTTTTTTAGAAAAGGCCGCATTACATTCCCTTGTGTCTCGTTGGAGTGTGCCGTTCGAATTTAGTTTTTGTGAAGGAAAGATCAGAGTTAAACACGCCATTACAGCAAACAAACGAGCAAACTCTCACAACTTCAAAATAAAAAAATTGAATTTACTCACAATTACTTTCCTCGCCGTTTACTTAATGAACAGAGGTAAATCTTCGTACATGAATGAATGGTCGATGAGAGTGAATAATACTTTCCGTTAGATCATTAACTGATTTTGAAGAAAACATTGTTGTGACAGTCCTTGCCAAACTAGTTCTGTTGGTTTTCAAATGTTCCTACGCTTTTTTTTTCTTGCGCGCTCTCTAATTGACAGGTTTCAGATTGTGACAGATACTTGTAAAAATAATGTTTCAAAGTTTGTTTGGAAGCCTTTTAAATCACCTTTATCGTTACGGAAATGAAAATGTTTCGCTAAGGCATCTCTCTTAAATTTGCATCACCTCTATTTTAATTACCATTTACCCACTCAAAAATTGTTCAGTTTATGGAAGATCTTGCCGTATTTACGTCCATAAATCATTCGGGTTCTTTCGGAAAGAATTTCGTCAAGTTTAAAAACAATAAATATGTTATTTACCGGCTAAGGGTCGGTCCGTATGGTGAAAAACTGTGACCTCGGTCTTGAAAATGCTGCCCTCGGCCTACGGCCTCGGGCAGTATTTTCAAGACCTCGGTCACAGTTTTTCACCATACGAACCTCCCAGCCGGCAAATAACATATATTTACTGAGCTCACAGTTTTATCTTCCAGCGCACGATGTAAACACTCAAACATTGCACCCATTTAGTCCGGCATTGCGCGAAAATGTATATCTACTAAAACCGAACTCTGACAGATAACCAGTCAGAAATGTTACTACTAACCACCTTGTAGATACGTAGTGGACATGTATCATCCTTTTTGTTCAAAAGATATTGATTGAAAATTGGAATCCAATACAATTTTTATATAGGAGCATCGAATACAGAGACCGCTGCACCGAAAGTCAGCTCGCCGGAAAACCACTTCAATTTCAGAAATTGCAATACAACAATTTCTCATTGCAAGAACTATTTCCTTTAAAACGAATTGAATTCAGCTTTAGATGAAAAAAAAAGACAATAAAAAAAAAGCCTACATGGAAAGTAAAACTGTCATGATGATAAATCCGGCTATCATGACGACATCGATACCTTTATACATGAAGATACAAATGGTACGCTTACAGCGTGCGGTGGAGATGTCACGTTTTGGAAACTGAAAAAATACTGGTTTCTCACCGACAAGCATATTACCGTTATTATTACTATATATCGCTAGTGTTACGATATTAAAAGAAACGTAGGCATTTTGTATATTCTTAAATTCGTTTGTTTTCGAGAGACAATAGTTGGTTTTGATATTGACGAGAGCTATAATTATGTACAGCAAGTTATCTAGCTTTGTCACATGCTCATCACGCGCTTCTGCCGCATAATTATCATGTACAGTTAAACCTTTAACTCCTGTGATCTAATTGTTAATTCTTCCCTTCAAGCTGCTACATGTTTCCTTTCAAAGTAGGTACGGAAATTTGGTGTTAGTTCAAAGATAACGAATTCTACCTTATAAAACTTTGAGTGTTCTTATTACCTGTTTGCTGGATAATGTATTGATATTACAGGGATAAATTACACGTTATATCACTTCTAGGAGTTTAAGGCTTTGGGAAATTGCATCGGGTGCAAACTATTTAACCACGAGGCAAATGAGAGGAACCAATGAAATTTGTAATTGTACGCAAGTGAAATATTTTTACGTCTGACAACAATAACCCGAGAAAATTCGACTGAAATTAAACTTAATTGTTGTCAGCCGCAAGGAAATTAAGATTACGATATTTCATTGTAAATAACATGAGCTCTACAGCTATAATCAGTTGCAGAATGAAAATTGGTTTGTACCTGTTGAACTGTCATCCTCTGAATCCCTCTTTTCTCCAAACGATGTCATTTGTTAATTCTACATGCCTGAAAATATTAAGAATAATACTTTGCTTTACAACAATTTCGATAAAAAAATGAAGGTTGCATATTCACGAGTTTAAAAGATCTAACGTCGTCTAACTCCCAGTTTCGCGATCAAAATTGGTGTTCCTCTTAGTTATTGTGCTTGTTTTTTTCTTTGTTTTATTCTTTTATGGTTATTATTTGTTTACATGTTTCTGCACGACTATTAATTAATTCAGTTTGTAATTTAATGCAGCTCTTTCTCTTTTAGTGCGAAATACTCGCAATCCGCAAAATCCCTTTTCTATTCAGAGTAGGAAATGTTACATTCTGCCATAACTGAATCGATAAAGAGGAATTCACACCGTGAGTTATATTGTACCAATGCAATTTCTCTTCAAATTATCAACTCGATATATCCCTCGTTCAATGCGCTCTCTATGACAATAGTAATCCCATATCTACAAGCAGCCAAGTATTGTTTTGTTTATTATATAAACACCATAGGCATTTGCAGACAACTTGCAAGGCGACTTTATTAAGGAATGAGAATTTGCCATTCATTCACGAAGGTAATAAAGTGGCGCGAAAAGCGGGTGACGTCCAGCAGCTGATTGGCGATACCAATCAGCGTATTTTATATGAGAAAAATTTGTTTTTGGTCATCTTCCCTTTAGCGTTACAGTTCTCTCAAATTTTCATTTTCCACTTTCACCGTGACAACGTTTCTAAATATAATAACGGTGAACTTTTTTTTACCGTAAACAACTCTCGCCAATTCTGCACTTAATATTTTTGCAGTCAAAAGCGTAAGTGTCCAGTGAAATTCAGAAGCGCTTTGGATGTCATCCCGATACAATCAGTTTTTGAATAATAAAATCTGTTCCTTCCTTATATGAAAAGGATGCTGATTCACAAAATCAAGATGGGTTTGTTCGTGTGTAGTCGAGTCCCGAACAAGTTAAAATGAGCATCCATCCCTCAGTTGTTTTCATTCACTGGCTTTCTCTCACATGCAAAGAAAATTTAGTGTTATACCAAGATACTTCGCTATAAGCGATAACTTTCTCTGCTCTCAACGAACACTAATTTTTTTGCTGGTTGTTGCGTTTATATCTACGTATACTTTGTAATAACAAGTTGCACATATTCATCACCGGAGGGAGATACAAAGCTAAAGAAATCACATCAATAATATGTATTCTTTATGAATATTTTTTTCCAATTTTCATGTCTTTCGATTGTAATATGCTACATACTTCTTCATTAGCTTTCCTCACCTGAAGAGTACTTGCAATAAATTTAACTCCAATAAAGTTCTTTTCCAAGAAAAATACTTGACTTCTCGTTGTATCTAGAGAAAAGCATATTTAAATCGTTTCGCGTGCTATAAAGAATTAAAGCGAATACCATAAGTACTCTTCTTAAAGAAATATCCGAGGAAGATATTCAAAATTTTTTAATCTATGTACTCCATGCATCTCTGTGTGCAGAAACCCTCAGTGTATCTTGCAGGAATTTTATGAATAAATTGTTACTGAACCAGTTGTCTTTAGGTTGGAGGAGACATCTGAGGCCCTAGCTCTCTGTTTCTTTGAGCTCCAGAATTGTCTGCTGAGTTTGGATGCAGTAAGCGAGGCCATAAATAATTGCATAATAGTTCCTACGGATATGTGGCGCACTTGATACTGGAATCAGAAATGCCGCAGCTTCGTAAATTCCTCATGGGAAGATAAATAAGCCGCCTCAAGGTTTGGTATGTTTATTTACATGTCAGCATTGATATTTAATCTGTCGTTTAACCTGATCTGACGGATAGGGTTTTTTTTTCGGTCGTTGGTTAAAAATGATTTTTTCCTCTGTCACGAAAGAGCTTGAAATTTCCTTTCTATCATTATGTATTTCAAGACATGAAACTTTCGACATTGATGATCTAAGCAGTATGCAGGATAATCCTTTATGTATCCACTGTATGTCTTGGCTCATTAACGAGAAATCTATAGCTATATGTGAGAACTTCAACTCGTAAAATCCGATGGTCTGAGATTCGATCCTGCGTTCGTGACGAGTAAATAAGATCGACATTTCTTTCATTCTAGTGTCTCATGTCTCAAATTATTGCTATTTGTATCTTTAGTCAATACCCGTTTATCTCATTCACTGCATTAGGTCGCTATGAACTTATTCTGTCCTCACCTTAACTCCTATGAAAATGTAATTTGCCCCACAAGTGTGTAACAAAACGGTGCACTTGGTCACACCAGCAGTATTGAAGAAGCTGAATATGAACTCATCGAGCTCGAAACAGAAAATGGTGTATCATTGTTTATTTCGTGATCCATGACTGTATTTTGTAGCTATGCTGTTTCTCTATTGATACGCCAAGTTTGGACAGGGCCTCATATTACATTTTTTAACTTTTCATTTTCATTAATCCGGATTATAGCACAATGACATAAACATGCTATTTTTTCAATTTAATTTTTTTTTTGCTGATGTGATGGTCGTTAAACCATCGCCTGCTTAGGTTGATCGAAGGGCGCTGAATTGCCATACGAGAGGTCTTGAAAGGACTGGGGAGAATGAGAAACACTCATACTGAAAGCATAGTGAAGGAAATTTTCTTATTAAAGATGCGGGCGATTTATCGGCCTGGAAACAGGAAAAGTTGACTAATAGTACTGTAATTCGACGGGTGAGTGAAAAGAGATGACAGGAGGCCAAATTTAGCAAAAAGTTACTGTATAACGAATACGACTAAAAATGTAAGGAAAAATTATATCTGATTTTCTTCGACCGGATAACGTGGAATTCTCGAAAATTGGGAAATTTCCGTCTGTTGGAATACAAATAGTAGTGAGTTTTTTTTGGTTTGCCCAATCGAAAAAATTTCCAAAACGTGGCGGAAAATAATAAAAAACACAAAGGTATTTTAACTTCCCAATTTCTTCTGGCTACTACTATTGTAAGATGGAAAGTGGAGGAGGTATAGAATTAGAGGAAAAAAAAAGAAAGGTGGTGCGGTGGATTAAAGCTTTTATTTAGCTTATTTTTTGTCAACAAATTAAACATTCCCATCCATAACGATCCAAACTGGCACAGAGATGACATCCCAACACTTTAATGTGAGCTGTGTTGAAATATATTACTGAAATGGCGTTGATGTTCAAAACAGAATAATAATAATAATAACAATAATAATAATGATAATATTAATATTAATAATAATAATAATAATAATAATAATACAAAAGAAGCAAAAAACAGATTGATGTAAAAAGCACTTTGATATTACATCGCCGAACTTTCATATTTTATTTGATCTGTTGTCAATGCTTTAAAAGTACAAAAGGCAATTCATTATGTGATATAGTCTCATACCGTCCTGAATTTACCACAAAACCTTCCTTAGCAATTAGCACAATATTTTAAAGATCTCACTAACGTGCTAAATAGCCCTGGCAGTTCTTATCATCATTGGCGAAGAAAAGTCAGGTAAATTTTAATGATTTCAAGTACCAACTGAAAGGCGAGCTTTTCTGGGTACAAGTAATGCATATATTGATAATCATTAATAATTGAATTTCATATTAACTTATAAGCCAGGCTTAGGCAGCAATGTATAGATGAAGTGCTATACTCAGCTTTAAAACTCTTTTCGGTGGTCAATTTACGTTACCAACTCAGTTGATTATAATAAATTAACTACAGTGGAAAATCAGTTTAGTAAGACAGAAGAATGAATGAAGCATCTTTAATAATATCAAAGTAATTCCAAATCTTACAGAAATTCGACAACCTGTCAAAAGGCCATCCATGGTTTAATTGTTCAGTGACTGAGAAATGTGTTCTTGGAAGGTCTTTTTGCTCCATGTGTCACTGGCATTCATTTCAATGTACGTAAAACCAAGCTCTTCACAAACCAGTGTCGCTGATGTGGTTTTACCAACTCCCGGGAAACTGGACACAAGAGCTGCCTTAAAGGACAACCCATCTTGGTCTTTGTTGAAAAAGGAAGCTGTACAAAATAAAAATGCTTACAATTGTGATTCCATTACTAACATACTAACTGCATGTATAAGTGACTGTCAAGTGAAATAAATTCATCAAAGTTCATAAGTTACAGCTCTTTAAGAAAATGTATCTCTGAATGTGGGAATTAAGAAACAATCTGGATTCAGTGTGAAAAGTTATAAATGGCGAAAAAGTAAAAAGCTCTGTAGATACACCATAAACATTTCAGATCAATGTCAGCATCTGCGCACCTACCCCTCCCCCTAACCCAACAACTGTCAACTGCTTACAAGTAAGGGTTAATGTTGTATTAAGGGAGGGGTAGGTGAGCAGTTTCTCAGATACTGACATTGAACCAACATTTGAACATCAACTGATAGTAAAGGATAAAATACATTTTTTTGTTTAACCTTTTAACTCCCATGAGTGACCAAGACAGAACTTCTCCTTACAATATAAATACAATATCATGCAGACTAGTGATGAGAATAAATAAAAATGTCAACCAGGGGATTATTAGTTGATCCAAGACCAAATTCTCCAAACTAACATTACAAGAATTGTATAGCAGACAGTAAGGAGAATTACTATTGAGATCTTGGGAGAAAAAGGGTCTATCAAAGCATGCATTTTACAATTTTTTCCTGTAAACTGTATCTGCAGATTTTCCAAACCAGCTTTAATTCTGATAATCTTCATTTTCCTTTCTTCTGGCTCAGAAAATCAAGAGAAGACACCAGGTGTAGAAACCAACCCCCCCCCCCCCCCTTAAAGCCCCAGTCCATGCAACTAGCCATGTAAGTTTGACTTTCCCACAGATCATGCAAATAAAAAAGGTGTGAGCTTGAGTTAAAAGGTAATTGCAAGTACATTGTTATGCCAGCCATATTCCAGAATTGTCAGGTAAATTGCTCTTTTGTCAAGTGACCCATGTTTCCTATATTATTAGTATTGTCTATGTTATACCTATTTCTTGTTCTTTGTATTTCCTTTGTTATTTCCAATCTTGTAATTTATCATTCTGTTCTTGATGTATTATGTTTGTAATACTTTACTTAGAAACCACTGGCAATGGCATGTAGAAAGAAGAGTTCAGTCCAGTTATCAGGAAATTAAACTCATCTAAAATTTATTACTGGCATGTTGGTTACACCAGGCTTGTGGAAAAAATAGCAGGTAATTTAGTGTTAACAACTGGGTTGAAAACGTAAATTAGCCACTGTAAAGGGTAAAAAAGCTGACGGTTCGAGCGTTAGCCCTTTGTCAGAGCGATAGATATTTTGTGGAAAAAATAGTCTGGGTAAGGTGAAGTCTCAAGGTTTCTTTATCAATCACCTTTCAAGTTGATGAACAATTTCATTTTCCCTTCAGTCTGAGTAAATGAAAGATTAACTAATTCTTGTCAAAATAATTTGTGAAATAAGCATTAGAGTTGCATATTGCAACTTCTCTGCAGAATTAGTAAGCTGCAGTTTGAACAAATTTGTGGGGAATGCTCAAGTCCTGGATATTTCGAACTTCAGTGAAATTTAGGTAGCAGTGTATCACATTACGCTGTTTAACCCTTAAACTCCTGTGTGATGTGATTTACATGTAACTTCTCCCTAAACTATTTATACAATATCCAACAAAAGAGTAGGTCGTTATCTTGATCTAACAACAAATTCCTATAACAAATGTACAAGGAAACGTCTAGAGAGGAGAATTAGCAAACAGATCTTGGGAGTTAAAGAATGAAGACAAAATTGCTTCATGTTATGACCTTGTTTAAAATAAAAAAAAAAAGCAGAACATTATGACTTATCAGCCTCACTCAGCTACCCTGACATACTCAGGCAAACTATTGAAAATTATACCAACAAAGTTAGTTAACACACAGTACCATACCATTTCTGACATTCCAGTCCAGAAAGATACCTTGGGTTAGATATATGTAGTTGAATGAAACTTTTGGTTAAAACACGCTGTAAAATTACCTACCACGTATGGCAATAAATACCAATTTTGGCAATTTTACCAAACCATTTTAGTATAGTAATGTGTTCACATCACTCTCCGGCCTGGCCGCTAGTGTGCTATTAAGAGGCCGCCATATTTAAATCCGAGGGGGCTCTGGAGCCGGCGGCGTGCGTGGCTAAAAACTGTTGGGGTGTGTTAGGGGGAGGGGACGGTTACATCGAGCTTTGAACCTTTCTTTTTGAGAATAATCTACTTGTTTTAGCATGGAGCCCGTTGGTTTTCTTTTAGAGAGCCAGTATGTCTGTCCATTTGAGTAATTTTGGGGAGATCAATGCATATCTTGTGCCGCAAATGCCATGATGATTGTGCAACGAAGCAGGTTGTTGTTGTTTAGAGTATTACGTCACTTTGTGCCCCGGTCTACCCTCTCCTCTTCTTCCAAGATGGCGAACGAAGCCGAACAAAAGAATCTCAAACCTTTTCCGCATTTCGGAACTTTGGCGATCCATGCTGGCCAAGAACCCGAACAGTGGAATTCTAGGGCAGTTGTGCCGCCGATTTCTATGGCTACAACATTTAAACAGGATGACCCAGGAGTTCATCGTGTGAGTTTCTCGTCATCTTACGTGAAAAATCTGCAACGATCAACGCTGCTGTACCTCTGATCTTTCTGCTTCTTCTAGGGATTCGAATACTCGCGATCGGGGAACCCTACCAGGAACTGCTTTGAGGCTTGCGTGGCGGCTTTGGAGGGTGCCAAGCATGGTAAGGAAATATAGCCTTTATCCTCCACGTGAACCCCACACGTGGATAAAATTTTTGTTTTGGTTACTTATAAGGACATCACGATTAGTCCACATTATAAGCTTTGAAGCAAACAGAAATAATTGCTGGAAATATTTTGTCAAACTGGTTTTCAAAGTGATTTCTTCTAATGGAAAACGAACAAACATGTTTCTTGCCCCAGGGTTAGTTGGAATTGCTTTATGAGAAATCCTGGCCGGGGTATGAAAATTTTTTATTGGCAATCCCAATCGTTTTCATAAAAGAGCAGAGATCAGAAAACCCTAACAAATAACCTCAATTGTGAAAACTCTGTAATACCTTTAAGGCTGTGCTCTAACGGCGCCCGGTCGCCTGAGGCGACAAACATTTGGCCTCGGGCGACTGAAAATATTTTCTTGGTCGCCCGGCCGGGCGACTGGCTGGTGTTGGTTTCTTGATTTACAGTCAAAAAAAAAAAAAAGAAAATGTTGTTCAATCGGGCGCGCGTTGATATTCAAAGGTCGTTCCACGTGAATTTACGTGTAACATAATCATCGACTTTGATCGTGACAAGCTGCACAGTTTTCGATTTTAACCGCTTTTCCAAATAGTATTATAATTTTTCCTTTAAATTAGGATGGCTCGTTAGTTAGTTTTTTGAAAAGCAATTGTTACTTCTACTCTGACAGGCGTAAAGTACGGTCGACGATTAATAAATCGCTAAATGAACACGGGAGTCGTTCTTTTAAAAGAAAATGTTGTTCCATCGGGCGCGCGTTGATGTTCAAAGGTCGTTCCACGTGAATTCACATGTAGCATAATCCTTGACTTTGAACTTGACTAGCTGCACAGTTTTCGATTTTAACGGCTTTTCCAATAGCATTAAAATTTTCAAAAGAAGTTGTTACTTCTGCTCTGATAGGCGTAAAGTACGGTCGGCGATTAATAAATCGCTGAATAAACACGGGAGTCGCTCTTCTATGCTAATTTAATATTTTAGCCGGCTTTTTACTGCCGTGTCTGCGAGGCAAAAACATAACTTAAGATTGTTTTTCCAGTAAAACACGATGTATAAAAAAGAAAAGATACGTTTTTTTTGTGATTGTTTTAGAAACGGGTATAAACTCTATAAGTCCCGCATTGTCCTTGGTGTCGTGACAAGTTATTACGTATCACGCACTAAAAATAAAATCGACCGAATCCACAAAAAGCTCATCTGTCTTGAACATTTCACCGATAGGTTTTCAGGAGGTCAAAGGATACGATGTTTCATGAACATAAAAACAATAAATAAATGCACATAGTTCTATTTGACTCGTTACGAAAACAGTTTGTTTAATTTTTAATAATTAACTGACTGATTTATTAATTTGGGCGACCAACTAGGAGGCCCGGGCACCTCAGCTAAAATGTTTGGGAGCCCTTCGGGCTCCCCGAAATTTTGATTTGGGCGACCATCTTTTAGGCCTGGGCACCCAAGCTAAAACGCTTGGGAGCCCGAAGGGCTCCCTGAAATTTTCCTTAGAGCACAGCCTTGGACCTTTGTTATGCTCTCTGACCTCTCTCTTCAATAAACACATCACGTTTCTTTTTTGGGATTTGATGATTCTGGCAAGCTTTGAGACTCCCCCCCTTCCAACCTGGTGTTTCTGCTGACTATCCTAGGGGTGGGTAACAAGACATTTCCTGAACATGTAGTCCTACTGATGAATGTTACTTATGCAGTTGAGTCTACATGTGAACAATACAGACTTTGGCTTATTTATAAGAACTTTCA
Organism: Pocillopora verrucosa; assembly: GCF_036669915.1. Lineage (NCBI taxonomy): Eukaryota > Metazoa > Cnidaria > Anthozoa > Scleractinia > Pocilloporidae > Pocillopora > Pocillopora verrucosa. Next base: position 15,153,568 of record NC_089323.1, on the reverse strand, counting down.
ATGTGTCTGGTAATTCCACAACTAGAAATAGTCAGACTTAAGGAGTATGGAGGGTAGAATGAATAATGAGAACTGAATAAGAAGTACCAGTATGTGTTACAAAATTATTATGAAATGTGCAAGTTGATATTAATAATTACTAATGGCACGACCTCTCTATTTCGACACATCCTTAGGCTTGGCTACCTCTTCTGGTCTGTCAGCCACAATGTTATTGACTCACTTACTTAAGAATGGAGAACACATTGTTTGTGTGGACGATGTATATGGAGGTATGCAGTGATTGAATAATATTTATACGATACTTAATAATTATTGGATAGTGTTGAGCAAAATCTTAAGATTTGGCAATGGGGAGCTGATAAATCATTTGCTTTCGACTGGGAAAAATAATTGTTTGTTAACACACTGACAATTCACAATATTTCAAGATTACGATGCTCAATAATTGTTTTACCTTCAGACAACTGTTTTCAGGAATCACAACTTAAAGATGTATTGTTAACAGCAAGACACAATAAATCTGTTGTAACTATCAAGAGTGACTTGCATCTTATTTCAACTTACAATATCACCCCTGAATCAGACGTCAAGGTCAGGAGAATAAAGGAAATGACCACAAACTAAAGAAGCTCTTGACTGTTAAACAAACTCTCCTTGTCAGTACCTTAGGACATGTATAGAGAACAGTTTGGAGAACATGCATACTGATGTTAGGTTGTAAAGGGTTAAGCATGGGAAAACCATGTTGTAAAGTAGAGACAATGTTTTACCATTGATGATTTAAGGTTTTAATAACCTGATTCCCAATTATAAAAGTACAAGAGAGATACACAAAAGTTACTGATTAAGCTGTAAGTGAATAAACACAGAACACATACACAAAACTATTTATTATTATAATAAAGTATGTAAAGTATGCAGATTGCAACGTGTCATTAAGAGAGTTATTTGCATGATGTGTTTTAATTTCATGGAGTATTTTTATTACAGTATACAACAAACCATTATACAAAAAAGAAAGAAAGCAAGTAATGCATTAAAATTATTTCGTGAAAGGCCTGAAATTATTGAAAGCACTAAGTTTGCTGTCAGAGTAGGCAACATCAACATCACATCAACATCATATTCATGGGGGTTGAAAAGTTTATAGACTGAAGCAAACCCCAAATTTATGTCTAAAAGCAAGTACAGACAGCTGTCAAGTGCTTATTTTGATTTCCAGATCTAGTGTGGACCCAACTTCAATAATACACAGCTTTTTTATACCAAACATTTTATCTGATTTTTTTTTGTACTGACAGGTACCAATAGGTACTTCTCAAAAGTGGCTGCTGCAAATATGGGAATAGAAATATCAATGGTGGATGCAAGTGATTTGAGTAAACTGAAAGCTGCCATTAAACCTAAAACAAAGGTTAAAAATTTTCAGCAAACTATTATAATTACATGTTACATATTACTGATGAATATTAGTTTGACAGCTCAGAAGTCTCATACGTTGAGGGTAAGCCAGAAGTTTTCATGCGAAAGAATGCAGTTTGCTTCTGAGTGATCTTGAAAAAATATTTTGCTGAATAATTTTTTAGGGATTGAGCATTAAGAGGAGGAATTATTAAAATTACTTCATCTTTAAATGTGTTATCTATCGATTTTTTGGCCTAAATTAAATAGTAATCAATTAAGCTTAAATGGGGAGAATAATGAAACTTATGAAAATTGGGATAGAGAAATCTTCTCTTTACCTATCAATAATTCTTTCAATTTTCACAGAAGTTTTTGGAAGAGCTAAATTAAGGCACCACACCCTCCCAAGGTGAAAAAATATATACTTTAATATACATACTATGCCTTTTTGAGATTTGAGGAAAAAATTAAATTTTATTGCCTTTAATTCAATTTAGATGGTATGGATTGAAACTCCAACCAACCCTCTGCTGAAACTTGTGGACATCCAAGGTGCTGCGGAGGTTGTTCATCAACATGAGGTACATTTGGTTGCTGCAAGACATTAAAGGTTTAGTTCAAAGCGACAATTTGCTTTAATGTGGTGTGAATAATTTTCTGTCAATCTCTGCACCTGCACTACACTTTTTTTTTAAATCTGTTCCCCCAACTAGTCAAAACAAATGAAAACTTGTTGAATTGGTGCAACGATCACGGGAAAAAAAATGACTCTCAAGAACTTGTATTGGAAGCAGTTAACTTTATGCACAAACCTCTAAGAAACAAACTCAGAGTTTCTCTGGCCTTAGCTATGTGGCTTGAGTGTCTATCCACATACTGGATGCAGACGTTTCTCAATACTAACATTATCTCATATCCATAATTTTTAATCTGACAGGGAGTTATTTTAGTGGTGGATAATACTTTCATGTCATCATATTTTCAGGTATTTGAGTGGCGTTACATTTCTACCTGTTAATTACCTTAGTATATGTAGGTTTCTTTTGATTTTCTAGAGATAAATAATTTATAAAAAGGCCAGAAAGGCATGGGCATAGTTGGCCAGTAAGAGTGTTTGTCAAGGGGTAGGCTGTAATGAGTGCAGTGACTTAAAATACATACTAAATAACTGATAATAAACAATTATTGGATGAGGTTTTTGTGATATCCAGAATAATCAAGGTCTCAGTGAGGTTTATCTGCTGAAACTGATAACCCTTGCCAAGACCTTGATTTTTCTGGATATCACAAACACCAAATCTAATAATCGTTTTATTATACATTGAACCAAAAAAAAAAATTTTTGCCTCTTCACTGGTGGCAAGCAACACAAAGCTCAGAAACTTGACATGATTACCCTTAGAAATCATGCACTGCAATCATACATGACAAGATATCCCTTCAACCTTGAGTGTCCTTAACATGATTATTGTATTATATGAAGCTAGATAACATCTCAGGTGCTGATTTGGTAAATTCACTGTACAATTCGGCATATTAGAAAAGAGATAGTTACTTGAATGTATAATTAATATTTAAAACAAGATTACCAAGTACTAGTTAAGAGAAGTACAAGCTATTTTTTTATAGCTTGTACTTCTAAAAAAAAAAAAAAGGGAATACCTTTCGGTGGTATCTTGGCACCTTTTCACAGTGAATAAAACAGACTGGTAAAATCTTTATCTTAAATTAAAATTTGTGAAATATTCCTTTGCAGCGCCCATTGTCTCTTGGGGCTGATGTTGTCATGCACTCAGTGACAAAGTACATGAATGGTATGGAGCTTTTACATGAGGGTTTCATTTTGATAATTTCTCTTTTTGAAATTATAGGCCATTGCTGAGCTGTCTGAGTGTGATAACTCTGGCTAAGTAGGATACCTCACTTTGATTTTTAATAAATAATTAAGTTTTCTTACATTTGGGGAGGGGCTAAATGCAAATTCGGTCCACAAATTGGAAGATTCTAACTTTCACAATTGTTCCCTTTTTGCAAAACAGCCCCGACCAACATCTCCATAACCCCTCACTCCTTCTTTTTGCTCTACCATTTTTCTTTATTGTTGTTTCTAATAAAGAAGAAATTAAGGTGCTTTTTAACTCTGGGAAGCACTAGCTGGGTGAATACAGTATATTATAGCCAAGCCTATGATACCAGAAATAGCTTGATAGATCACAGGCGGCCCAACCTCACATCTCGATTAGTTCATGAATGCGTCACGCGTTGTGTGACTCGGTGTTAAGTTACGAGAGGAACCGTTGAAAATTTGAACATGTTACAAGGAGTAGTATGGGAAATGAAATATGGTCGATTTACAATGATAAATATTTCGAGATATGAATATTTTACACGTAAAATCAACTTACTCATGCCCTGTGTGTCCGTCGTAGTTTCCGGTGATTTCTGCCGTTTTAAGCTTGCTTTACCATCACTGTTATCCATGTCTTTTTAACGTGTTCAAATTTTCAACGGTTCCTCTTGTAACTTAACACCGAGTCACACAACACGTGACGCATTCATGAATTAATCGAGACATGAGCTTGGGCTGCCTGTGGATAGATCATACCAGCAGACAATAAAATAATGTTCTGAAAGTTGTGAATACCCCACACACTTGCTTGATAAAATTATTACTGACAACTGCAGGTCATTCTGACACAGTGATGGGAGTTATGTGCACAAATGATGATGAAATCTGCAACAGGCTGAGGTTCCTTCAAAATGGTAAGTAAATAGGTAATTGTCTCTGTACTGAAAAAAGTTCTCTCCAAACCTTTAAGATTTAGCAAAGTTTACAAATTAATCAATCTATATAAACTCTTCTTTTTTATTTTGTTAGCTATTGGTCCAGTGCCAAGTCCTTTTGACTGTTACCTTGCCAATCGTGGTCTTAAAACTCTTCACTTGAGAATGCGTCAACATGAAATTAATGCTACAGCTGTTGCAAAATTTCTGGAAGGAAACCCCATGGTAGAGAAAGTTATGTATCCAGGTGTGTTAGGGAAGGGAGAGTTGCGGTGGTATTTTCTATGAAGAGGTCAGCTGCAATGAAGTAACACACTGGCAGTTAGAAATTGTATGTTAGTTTGGTCACAAATTGCTAATAAGTTCTATAGTGAATGCAAATTTTTCAAAGGTAGGTTTGGAGAACTAATTGAAAGGCATATGGAAACATGTGTGAAGAGATAGCATATCTCTTAGTTAACCTCTACACCCTAAAATCAATATGTAGATTCTCCATACTGTTTTCTAAACATTTCCTAAGGTGCTGATAAGGAGAATTTGTATAACAAACAAGAGCTTCTTTGGTTGATGATCATTTCTTGTATTCTCATGCCCTTAATGTTTGATTCTGGGGATGATGTTGTAAGGAGAAATTACATGCTAGTCTCTTTTGGAATTAAAGGGTTAAACAGACCTGCTCAAAAACTATTGATGAGGTAGATATATTTACATGGTACAGCATCATTGATGTAAAACTTTTTTTCAGGTCTGGAATCATACCCACAGCATGAACTTGCTAAAAAACAGATGACAGGCTTTGGTGGTATGGTGACTTTTTTCATCAAAGGGAATTTGGAGAATTCCAAAAAGTTTTTCAAATCATCTAAGGTGACTATTGATATTTATTTAATAGTTTTTACATAAAGTTAATGCTATTTAGGCTTAAGGTTGGAGTTCCTGTGGCATTCAGGAAATCCAAAAGGAAACCCATTTGTCTTACAAGTATGATTTTTTAATGTCTCATGTCACTGAATGCCATGAGTCTTTGTTTATCCTTTTCTTTCAGTTATTTACACTTGCCGAGAGTCTTGGTGGTTTTGAAAGCCTGACAGAACTACCGTAAGTTCTGCATGTACTTAAAACAACTAGCCAAGACTGTTAGAATGATTGGCTGAAAAGATATTGACTTGGGAATGGAAAGAAAAGTTCATTAAAATCAGGCATCTTTTGTTGGTTTATTTTCAGGGCAATAATGACCCATGCATCAGTTCCTGCAGATCAAAGGGAAGTATTAGGAATATCAGATACACTGGTGAGTATGATATCACTCATGGTCGGCATGGACAGCAATAGTTATTTTGTTTAAGAATCTGAGACTGCTGCCAGTCTTTTTTTCTCTTGTTTTGGACCAAGTATTGGGTGACAGGAGAATTGGATTTGAAACAACAAGTCTGGTCCCAAGGAAAACATTGATAACATGTTTCATTTTATCAATAGTTTGAGACTGCTGGCAGTCTTGTTTACTCTTGCTTTGCATTAAGCTCTTGGTGAGAAGAGATTTCACTTAACAAGCACAATTCTGGTCCCAAAGAACACATTAATAAGTTTTGTTTTATCAAGAGTCTGAGACTGCTGTCAGTCTCTTTCTCTCTTTGCTCGGACCAAGCTCTTGGTGAGAAGAGATTTTTCAATTGCCAGTGACAAGTCTTGTCACAAAGGAAACATTTAATAACAAGTTTTGTTTCATTAAGAGTTCGAGAGTGCTGGCAGTCTCTTATCCTCTTGGCTTGTACCAACTGAGCTCTTGATGAGAAGAGATTCACATGAGACAAAGGCAAGAAAAAGGAGAGTTCTTGTCCAGATGATAACTATTTGTGAATTACCATAGGAGTCCTCTCTAGTTGTAAAATATGATAAGAAGATAAACTGGCTTTCAGTCGTTTTCAAGAATCTTAGTATTTCCTGAGATGGATGGAGTAACAAAGCGTTACATAAGTATGACTAATTACTTCTTTTCCTTCAGCAAAGTAGGAATAAAAGAAATAAGTATTCCTCACAAGCTCCATTTTGATTTAAATTGGCTGGCTTCACTGAGATGAATTAAGAGGCGATCTCTGTAAGAGCGGTCCAGGGCATTTCGCATCGGAAAAAAGTTTTCCCTCAAACTTTACCCAATAAACTATCTTTGGTAACAAGTAAATAAAACCACATTAGTTTTTGAAAATACCTCAAAATAAAATTTTTAGAGCTCTCAAAAGTCAAAGCTGCAAAAGGCCTTTTTTTGACCTCTTGCGACATCGAAAATTTCAAAAGTTGAATAGCCCGGTCCTCGTATCACACCGCATGCAACAAAAAATATTTTGTATTCTTAAAGTGTGTGATATATAAGGTGTATAAAATGCATTTCAATTTTGATATTCGTTTATTCAGAGGCTCGTCATAATTTATTTAAAAACACTCGTTGGACAGCTTTCTGAAATTGGTTAAAAGTACTCTTTCTTTCTCGATTGATATCGCTCAAGTCCAGACCAAACCATTAAAAACTCCGCTTGATTTCTGCTAATAAGATGTTTGGCTGCAGAAAAATTTAAAAACATCTTGCACTTATTGATTTTCTTCGCCGAGGTGACTTCGAACTTTTAGCGATATTGCAAGCGTGACAGTTGATTATGCAAATTAGTTCATTGAGCAGACTCCGACCGTTTTATGTGAGTAGCTCAATAAATCTTAGATTTAACCATTTTAAGTAGAAAATATAGTAGGACAGAGCTTTAAAACCACATCGATTAATACTTTAAGCATTTTAAAAGGCCAAAAGTTGACAAATTTTATTATCTCGTGACGAAAGACGTCAACAACAACGTATCGAATATCATAATTTGATTAGCGCTCGTAAACTCTTTTTTAAAATTTGGCTTCTGTTATTTCATATTTGAGTTCTGATGGCTTATGCTATTCAAACCTGTATGAAAATTTCAAAATTAAACTACAGGATTCTATTTAGTGTAACCGGCGATAAAAGCACACACTAAATTCACCGTGACCAGTGACTCTGTCACGTAATTCCATCGTGTTATTGTCCTGAATACTTCTCACGTCTAAATAAAGCAGCGATTTCTCGGATTTCTAGCTGAAAGGGAAAAAATTATGTTTGGTCGTCACATCTGTCTGCATAACAGTCTCTGTTCATAAGTTTGAAGAGTTCTTGTAGAAAAAGATATCGCATTCGCATAACGGGTGGACGTCATAACTAGATTGCATAACAACTGCACTCCGAAATCATTTCCTCCATTTTTGCAAGAGGTGCTGCATTTGTATCTTGCATTTTGAATGCGAGCTCAAAATGTTCGCATATGTCTCTTAGCATCTTGACTTTGAGACTAGACAACCTTGCTTCTCTTGCCAACGAGCACACATCATAGATATCAAACATGATTGGATGTTTCAATCTATCTCATCCATTACTGTGTTCTTCGCCTCTCTCAAACACCCTTCGTCTACATCAGACGCGGATGCTTCTATTAAGTGGTCGTCTGCGTCGGTGGCATCATCCGATTCTTGTTGTATTTTAGATTGCTGTTTAAGGCACAATCTCGGGAAGAAACCCTGAATCTGTATGTTGGTTAACCACTCTGTTCTATCGAACATTCTCTCTCCATCTATTGTGCAAGCAGTTCGCATATCCTTTGCTACTTTCTCTGGGTTTGGTTTCTGCCAGTGTCTCATCCGATATTAAATTTCTGTTTCAAGTACTGCCTGACGTTTTGCGAAAGCCGTTCACAAGCCGTTCACTTGCACCTCTCTTATGAAGAGCCCATCCCATGGGAAGCTTTGATGTACTTGTCAAGGGTTCTGTGGCCACTGCAACCAGTTCAGTCGAACTTTCACCCTTTAATGACAATGACTGAAAGTAATGAACCCACTACCTCTTCACTTTGTCATAAAGACTTCAAGTCATGCTCGCAGACACAGGACTTACATGATGAACTAGCTAGTTCATATGGAAGTCAAGGTCGGCCTGCGTCTTAAAATCTTCATCGCAACCAGAATCAGGGCATTGATAGGAACTACCGTCGTTGCCATCATTACTTTCTCCTGCTGATGCAGTTCGTCGAGCAGTAGTGGGGAAAAATGGAATCTCCTCCACCAAATCCGTCATTTCTTCTGTGGAAAAATTGCAATTTTAATTTTACCGAATAAACTTTCCAGACCCAACATTAAACGCTCTCCAAACGCGCAGGCCCTCTTGTGTAAGTTGCTGAAAGTGGCAATCTTGATGTCCGAGCCCTCGTAGAGATGATACTAGCTTACTGTTGTGATAGCAACCTGCTTCATCCGATCTTATAAGAGCCTTTTTTATTCCTGAATTTCGTAACTTTATGGTGACAAAGAGATTTTCTAGGACTGACAGCACTGAAAACCAGTCTTTTTTTACAGCTGTTAAGAAGTTCTACGCATTAGGTTACTTCCAGGCTTTCCTCCTGTCTTACAACAACGCTACTCACATGCTAATTGATTTCCCTCTTGGGAAACCATTCTGCTTGCTTTTCCCGGAACTTCATCGCTATGAACTTCATTGTCCAGTCAACTATTATAAATGCTTCATCTCCCTCGAAAGTATTGACAATTTGCCGCTAGTACTGATCCTGGTTTCTGCTCTCAGGATATACCCTCTCCATTCAAAGATCTTAGCGGCAGCATTTTTGCTTCATACAGATAGTCTTCCGCTTGAAACCTACCCGATTGCATTGTGTACTCAGAAATAGTGCCTTTTACTTCTTCAAGAACACTCTTCAGCATCTCACAATCCTCACACTTCACGTTGTGACTGTGACTGCATACTTTCTGAACTTCAGTGTCACCAGCATGGCTCAGTGCAAAGACCCTACAGTGATCGGCACATTTGCTATTGTCCTCTTCGCAGTGATTACGGTATGTAGTCTTCAAATACAACTTGCTCTCCGGAAGCCTCTTCCGAACTTCTTTACACTAGTCCTTTTCTGCTCCCGCGCTTTCCAATGCGTCTATAATTTGGAGAAATCCTTGAAACCATCCGCTCCCTCAGCTGCAGTATCGTGTAAACCTCTATATAACGCCATACATATTAGAAATGGCCTTTGACTTTTGCAAATTAACAGAATACCGGCTCTTTAGCCCTTTGGAATCGCTACCAGGGTGTGTCGGATACTGGCACGCTGAACTTTGGCGCCAGAACTTCCCATAAGTGTGCCTATGCTTTGCGCAGACCCACATTTTGCTATAACTGAGTCTTCTACATCGAACAGGCCAGCCCTTGCAAAGATAAGCTCTCCATCTGTGAAACTCTCTTTTGACAAATGGATTAAGCAGAGATGACTCTTTATTGAGTCAGTACTCTGAGGCAAGTTAAACAAACCGGAAACTCCTCGTGAGTCTTCGAACGAAGTTTCTGAAGAACGCGACTGAAAACGGGACTTCTTTTGGCGAATACCGCTTCAAGAATTTAGTGTTATTAATCCCAAGCAAACCAGTACCGAAAGAGACATATGAATTACAGCTAATACAATTACGCACTTTACAGTATACATATAGCTTATTGTTGGAAAAATGAGGTCACACGTAACGTAATAATTTATTTCCTCAAAAATCGCGGGGTCCTTTTCCACAAGAACTCCCTAGAGTTCTGAATAGAAACTTTCATAAAGACGGGTGTGCAGACAAAATTTCTCTTATTCCTGCCGACCAGAATTCGGATCCAAAAGGCGATGTTATCGCTGCTTTATTAAGAAGGGAGAAGCAATTGAGGATAATTACACATGTACAATTGAATTATGTGACAGTGGTCACGGTGTATTTCAGTGTGTGCTGTTATCGCCGGTTACACTAAATAGAATCCTGCAGTTTGGTTTTGAAATGTTCATACAGGTTTGAATAGCGTAAGCCATCAGAACTCAAATATGACATAACAGAAGCCAAATTTTTAAAAAGGGGTTTGCGAGCGCTAATCAAATTATGATATTCGATAAGTTGTTGTTGACGTCTTTTCGTCACGAGATAATAAAATTTGTCAAATTTTGGCCTTTTAAAATGTTTAAGGTATTAATCGGTGTGGTCTTAAAGCTCTGTCCACTATATTTTCTACTATATTTTCTACTTCAAAGATTTATTGAGCTACTCACATATGACGGTCGGAGTTTGCTCAATGAACTAATTTGCATAATCGGCTGTCACGCCTGCAATATCGCTAAAAGTTCGAAGTCACCTCGGCGAAGAAAATCAATAAGTGCAAGATGTTTTTATATTTTTCTGCAGCCAAACATCTTATTAGCAGAAACCAAGCGGAGTTTTCAATGGTTTGGTCTGGACTTGAGCAATATCAATCGAGAAAGAAAGAGTACTTTTAACCAATTTCAGAAAGCTGTCCAACGAGTGTTTTTAAATAAATTATGACGAGCCTCTGAATAAACGAATATCAAAATTGAAATGCATTTTATACACCTTATATATCACACACTTTAAGAATACAAAATATTTTTTGTTGCATGCGGTGTGATATGAGGAACAGGCTATTCAACTTTTGAAATTTTCGATGTCGCAAGAGGTCAAAAAAAGGCCTTTTGCAGCTTTGACTTTTGAGAGCTCTAAAAATTTTATTTTGAGGTATTTCCAAAAACTAATGTGGTTTTATTTACTTGTTACCAAAGATAGTTTATTGGATAAAGTATGAGGGGAAACTTTTTTCCGATGCGAAATGCCCTGGACCGCTCTTACAGAGATCGCCTCTTAACTCTCTGACCCCTGAGTGACTAGCAACTTATTTCATACCTAAAATTATGTCATCCCTGAATGAAGAACAATGTCTTTATAGACATAAAGTATGAAGTTGCTCTTACAATATTCATGATAGAATCCTTTATAATTCCCTAGATTCGTTTATCAGTGGGACTTGAAGATACTCAGGATTTGATTGATGACTTGGACCAGGCCCTCAAACAAGCGGTAAATTGAATGGACTTGTACAAAATAATGAGATAAATGTAAAATTAATTAAAGATTGGAGCTGAATACAGTGTTTACCTGCCCAAGAAGACCTGAATATTGTTCATGTTGTTATGAATGGAAAGAATTATTTGACCTCTACCCCACTGGAGCTTTTCAGTGCCAATGTAAACAAAGAGTAGTATAAACATTCCAAATTGTAAACATAACTCAATTAAAATCCCAACAAGCTATCTGCACAAACTAGCTGACTATCTTCAGTGTGCAACCACCACTTTTAACCTAGCAGCAACCAAAAAGAAATCCATGGAGTACCAATTTTATAGCCCTGAGCAAGGAACGAAGCAATTCCAAGCCCATTCTCAGAAATGATGGACTTGTAACTTCTCCTAACAACATCAATACAAAACACAACAAACAGGTGATAAGAACAGACAAGCTTATTGGTCAGAAGGCATTATCTGGATCTAACACCAAATTCTCTTAAATGATTCACAAGGAAATATATGGAAGCCTGAAAACGAGAATTGTGAATCAAATCTTTGAAGGCTTACCTAATAGTAAGAACAACCAGTCCTATGCAATATTATTTGAGGGTGACTAAAACTCTCTTTCATGGGCAATTATTATAATGCTGTGATGTACCTTTGTCACTAATTTCTCTGATATGTGATAATTCAAAGTTTTGACTATTGTTTCACGCACAAAAGTTGTGCACAATTGCAAGATGTGTTGGATGAGCCATGTGTTTGAGCACATAAATCCATGAACCTTTCCCTAGACCCGTCACGTTATCAAAATAGCCCAATATTGTGAGACACCTGTAACATCTCTTGTTCTCCATGTGAATGTAAAAAAACATTATCACATGTGTTTGACTCTGAACATCCCCAACATATCTTTTGAGGAAGAATTGAAAATGAAAGGAAAAAGAAAGATAAAACAAAAGGAGTAGGTATAACCATTGTGTTAGGTACATAGAGCACCAGGAGTAGCGATGTTTTGTATAAAATTACATTTGATGCACTTTCAATTCATGTACCTGTTCTATTTACATTTTAAAATTTCTTGCCCTGTCCTTGGCCTGTCAATTAACCAGTGTATAACTCTGTTCCTTTTTTCACAATTTCGGCATCAACATGAGCTGTTCATTTTTACACCACTTTGCAGTTTTGCTGCAAATTATACACTACAATTATATACGGAAGCTGTAGGTACATGCAGTCACAGACTGTTTTATTTAATCAATGCTCTCCAACTGTGCACAAATTATATTCAACTTTACTAAAAATCTAAGTTTGTTATTACTGAATGCATAATGTGAAAACTTTCTCTGCAGGTGCCAGATTCTCTTTTGTAGGGAAACAAAATACAACCCATGATGAAATTTGAAAACAGCAAGGTAATTATGTTCTGAGGGTGATGAACACACCCTTTTGGTAAACTAACCATTAAGAAATTGTCTTATATTGTTGTCATAATTTAAGCGTAGAATGTGCACAAGCTGGGATCATGTTGGAGGGGAAATTCACTGGGTCTTTGTTGCTTATAAAACAATTTATAATATTTATCAAGTGTTTGTTAGCAGCAATGAGCCACTGAACGATTCAGAAACAGGATAGGCTTTGTAAGATAGAGTATTATTTTTTGTTAAGAGCTAACACTTGAAATGTTAGCTTTAAAAACTTGTTATTAAGGCCAATTTAAATTATCAACTCACTTGATGAAACCAAATTATCTGCATATACTAACACCTGCGTTTGTAAATCTGAAATAGTAATAATTATTTTATTCATTTTGGATCGATATGGAGAAGTTGCCAGTGAGTCTCTCTTTCAGGAAGTTCTTGAACTTTTTGTCTAAAAAAATATTTTATTGTAATAAATAACTGCAAAACAACATGATTATTAATTGGTGTATTTTCTCCTTTAGGTTTTTAAAGCCGCCTGGGAATTTGGAATCTGATATTTAAACTAAGTAAATTATTGTACCTACACTAAATCTTCTTTCATATCTGTTTTACTTTATGCCTATGATTCATTTTCTCCTTATTTCATGATTTAACTGTTGGATATATTCTTAGTGGTTCAGAAATGACAAGTGTGACACTTGCTGAGGTCACATGTAAGATACTGAATGAATAAACATATCAAAGTGAAATATTTCTCATTAACTGCCTCCTCCCCCCCCCCCTTCCATATAGACTTCACAGACAGCTCCATGTGAAGTTTCACCTAAACCTGAAAGATGACAATACCAAATAGATAAGTTTCAACTCTTACATACTAACTACCTATGGCAAAACCCAAGCAACGCACCAAAGGGGTGCCTGTCACAATTCTAAATCTAAGAACTCCAGTTTGCAATTTCACTGTCAGCTACTCTGTTAACAGAACAGACAAACAAAACTTCCTAACCTAAGAGACTCACTAAGAAAACTATGAATAATCTTTTAGAAAAAAGTACCTGCTACCTGCCTATTGTTGTGTGAAATGTTGAAGTGTTGCTATGAAACTGCAAATGCTTGATGCAGAGACTTTTGCCTTGATGTCTTTTTCATGTCTTCTTTCACCTTCCACCTCATGAGCTCCAAACAAGCAGATGCATCTTCATAGCTGTCATGGCCATCAATTGTAGTAGAATATTAGGGAATAATTTTTTTAAATATCAGTCAAACTTCTAAAAGTGTAAGGCAAAGAGAAATCTAATGTAACACACTTTCTGTGGAAACTGTCTGGGAGAATGGGCCAAAATCAGTTTCTGAGCAACTTCACACCTACCCCTCCCCTGACCCAACAACAGTCAACTGATAACAGTTGGGGTTAAGTTTGGGTGAGGGGAGGGATAGGTACGCAGTTGCTTAGACACTGATTTTGATCCAAGAATCCAAATATTGACATTACTAAGTAAAGAAGCCATAATAGGGTTCTAGATCCTGTCAAAGTACCAGTTGTTTTTTTAATATGAAAACAAGTGAATATCCCGTTTGAAAGACAAATTCTTGACAACTTTTTACACAAACTGCTTCACTTAAGGACTGAGACAAATCACCAATAGGCCATTTTACAGTTGTGTACTTAGTTGCTAAGCCTTTGATTAGGTATGAGGCTGAAGGTGACCTTGTTATGATAGAGATCAATATCTAGTTAGCTTCATAGCAAAGTAATTCACACTTGAAAAGCAGCAATGTTTGCATCATAACAAGGTCACCCTTAGCCTTCCTCCTGTTCCAAATCAACCAAGCATGAAACTGTAAAATGAACTATTACACAACTACAGAAATTTCAGGGATCCAAACAAATAAGTCGTAATAAAATTTGTAGTACAATGGACTAAAAGGCACATTGAGCACGGTTTCCTCAAAAAAAAAAAAAAGTAACCATTTTTACATCACCATTATCAAAACTTACCACTATACTGAATAATCTTTTTGAGGTGTTTGGGCATGAGATTACGAAGAGCTCTCTTGTAAGGAGGTCCCAGTAGGTGGGGAAATACCACAGAGGTATCAACCACTTTATTTAGAAACCTTAAGCAATGACCAAATATCACTAAAGAAGCTGGAATGATGCTAATCCTTTGTGTAAAAATTGGAAATGTCTAGTCTCATAACTATTACAACTTGACAAGCCACAGAATGTTTCTTGCCCCCTAGGATTCCTCCTGATGACCCAACTCAGTGCTGAAATGTAGACTTTCTCTTTCTGCATCTAATATGCAAATCATTGAGCCATACACAAATTGTCCTCTTTGGTTGCAGGGAATGACAGGGAGGTTAAGCAAGATTCTTGTGGAAAAGAGGGTTTAAAATTTTTACATACTAGTCTGATCCAAGAATTAAAAGAAGAGTGGGTTTAAATAAGACTTTGTCTCTGCAATTTGCAATTGCCTAAAAGGAAAGACAACCTAACTGATACCTGATATAGCTAGCAACGGCACATCACATTCTGACTTACTGTAGCATTTATCAGAGCTCCATACAAAGTTCCCAAGGGCCTTCTTGAAATCCTATTGAAACCCTAGGTTAACTTGGATGAACAATGCTGCCCTTCTCTGTTTTTATTTCTGTTTATATTGTACCCTGGAAACTTACCTTTGTTGCTTTGAGGTCACTTTCCAAGCTGTGTCCTACTAGTATAGTGTCTTTGTGAATCATACTCAACAATACAGCTTGCACTTCATCAATTGTTGTTGTCACACCATACAGTGACTCTTGGGTCACTGAATCTAAAAAAAAATTCTCCGTTTAAATTTTCACCTCCAAGATTGCACTTAGGAATGCAAGTGGGAGTAAAATATTCAGCTCAGCTAGCTTTAATCTGCATCAAAATAGTTTAAACCTTGTCTCTGAGATCAAGGTTTTCTTGAGTAGCAAACCAATTTTAGCTCTAGTGCCCATATTTTCACCCATTATCCAAAGTCCGTAAGATGTTGCCTTTTGTTTTCTGTGATTGTACAACACCAAAAGGAGAGAAGGGAGTCGGAACCTTGATGAAAAGGAGAAACTTCAATTTTTTGTCTCTCCATGAAATAGAAACCAACTTAATCTTGCACAGTGTGGGCCAGAAACGTGTTTGTGTAAACACCTGCGTTGTATCTAACCACGTAGCCGTCCACACTCCCAACCAGGGGAAAGGGGGAAACACGGAACCTCAACCCACCCTTCCCCCCTTCCCATGGCTCTTTTTTAAAATGATTGTAATATATGCTATCGTCAGTAGAGATGTTCTGATGAAACAATTACGTTGTCGCAGTTCTTTAGAACTAGGGAAAGTCAAAATGTAAGGGCTTACTGACTTTTTGGATCCGGTACAAGGTCTTTAAAGGGGGAAGGAAATTTATCCTTGCTCGCCCTCACTTCGGTGAATATCTCGCGTTAACTTCATTAAGCATCTCAGATTGAACGTAACAGGAATGCCTGGCGACAACACTCTCCCCAGGCCCGTCTCTCCCAGGTTGATCCTTACTTTCGGGATTTTTCTACGGCTTTAAAACCACGACCTTCTAAAACAGTTTTTATTTCACATCTTGCATGTCACCCGTCGAGGGTCTGCATGGGGTTAACCGTTAGCCGTAAACCGGTCAAAAAAATAGCTGTTAGGCGTAAAAATTAACAAATTTGAACCCTTAGTTGAAGAAAAAATTAACTTTAAAAATCTTTCCCTCCTACAATGTGTTATTTAGTGTTAGCTGCAGCAGAAAAATGGCCACAATTTTAACCGCTAGCCGTAAAAAGTTTATATCGGTCAGCCCACAGTTTTAAGAAAGTTTCAGTTTTTTTTAACAGACTGTTTTAACTAAGTTTGCAATCGTGGAAAAAAAATCATAAATATTTTCTACACACGGGGAACCACACCGACCTAGGGTACCTCCCATGATGAGGACGCTTTCTATAAACAGAAGAAAGCACCATCTCCCAAAGTGAAAGGGAATTTCCTTTTTCTTGCCTCTTCAACAATATATATGACTAAACGTCATGTCGCTTTACATGATAAAAAAAACGCGTCGCGTGACATTCTAAGGAACGGCTGCCAATGAAACTGACAGATATAAAATCTGAAAATATCGAAGTTTATATCTCGTTTAATAACTCTATCCAAGAAAATGGGCAAAAGTTGAGCGAATGGGACATAGGTGCGCTCGCTACTCCAAACGAAAAGATGTGACAAAACATCATATCTGTCACATAACGTGCTAAAGAAGTGCGTCGCGTGACATCCTAAGAAACGGTTGCCAATGATCGATATTAGCAGTTATAGAGTCAGAAAATATCGAAGTTTATCTCTCATTCAGTAAACTTATTCAAAGAAATGGGCAAAAGTTATTAAGCGAATAAGACTTAGGCGCGCTCACTACTTCAAACGACAAGAAATGACTTATGCAGGTTGATGCAGGAATTTTCTTCCCTTTGTTATTGATTTCCTCTTCCATTCTAACAAAATACCAAGCGACTTGTTTCATTCTTTGACATTCAAATGTTAGTTTATTGTACTTAGATAATAAGTAAACAATCTAATTGGAGAAACTCAATAAATCATTTGGCTCCAATTTTCCAGCTCGCTCTGAGCTTCCATCAATTCTTTGTAAGCCATAACTAAAATTATAAAATTAAACTTCTCGTTTTGCCTTTGGACGATTAGTTTAAACAATTAACTTAAAATGCATCATTCTGCTTGTAAAAAATAACACAATTTATCGCATTCAAAATTAAAGAAGAAATCTCAGAAAATTAACTAATATCAAGACTAAATCCTTGCCATTACGGCCAAAATCTGTCATTTTAAGTCCAGATAAACCGAATTCCGATCGGAAGAAACTAAATTTAAGTACCAATTGCTGAGTATAAATCCTCGAAAAGTTCATCACAATTTCCATCTGACATAGACTAAGATAATCGAGCAAACGGACAACTTATTATTCTCCAGTTCCTATGGAAATTCTCTACACACGCATGTAATAGCTTTATATCACTCATAAGACTAAACCGATTGTGAAAAACTCTGTAAAAAACTCTGGAAAACGTTTTCAAGACGTTTCAACTTCGACGTAAATGTAATGCCCAAATCCTCTCAGTAGAAAATACTTAGATTAAGAATAGCTTCTCACATAGCTAGTCATGATAATTTTAAGACATCATATGAAAAAAACAAACAAACAAACAGTAGTTTGAGAAGGATATCAAAGATTAAGCTCGTAAAAGCAGTTCAAACAAGCAAAAAGGCAACTTTCCGAATCAATGGAAATCTGTTCTCTTGTTAAACTTGACTTTGGCCGTCTCTTGCTTCTTCCTGCTTTCAAAAGAAGACTCTTGACAAAGCTTTCATCGGTAGCTTACTGGTTTCTGGTCCAAATATCAGCATTTGTAGGTATCCGAAAACTCCCCGGGATTCCAATGCTCACTGCCTTAACTGAAAAATAAAAGAATCTAAGTTTAGGGAGGATAGTTGAGTTGCCATGAAATATTTCTTAGCACATGAAACGATACATTGCACAACAGGATTATTTTAAAAGAAATTTTCTATTTTACTCCTATCGTGTTTCCAAAAAAGAATGTTATCATCGTAAACGTGTCCACTTGATTGTCCTGCATCTCAGTGTGCGAAGAGAAAAATAAATTCGTAACCCAACTGAAAGGAAAATAACACGCACGTATCACTGCTTACATATGAGCAAAGGTTATGATTTAATGAAACTTTGTATTGAATAGAATTTATCAACAGAATTATTACTTACTGCAGCCTCTAAATCTCATTGAAATCCAGGTTGACGTCGTCACCAATGAGTACAAATGGTGCCCAGTAAATCACCTCTTTGAACTTTTCAATTTCCCTCGTACACTTCATGGCCTGATTGAGAGCTTCACTTGCCTTCTTGCCTTTGGAAAGTGCATCGTAAAAGAAACTCATGAACTCCAGGGTTCCCTCGTCGCCAATCGCCCACAAGGTTACCACAACAGATCTGGCACCGGCACCCAAAAGTGCACGCGCCATGCCGACCACACCCTCGGCCATGACCTCCCCACGAGCAGTGTGACAGCAGCTAAGTACAACCAGACGTGCTCGCAACCCAGATTCTATGACATCTTTCATCGTCAGTAGATAGTCTTTCTCTAACGGCTGAGGGTTATCTCTTGCGGTGTTTGGTGCCAGAATAACTTCTCCAGTTTCCATTTTACCGTGCGCTGCTATGTGAACTAAGGCCACTGATGATATTCGTTTTAACACTGCATCTTTTGTGGCCATTTCTCCAGTGAGAGGGGAGACATTGAGGATACGTCCGATCATCTCCACTTCTTTTCTTGCTCCTGGAAGTTGCATCAAACGTCTTCCCTCATAGATGATGTCATTGAAACATGGGTCGCCGACAAGCAATGCACCAGTCTTCATGTGAAAGTCTGCTGGACAATCATGAATTAGTTGCAAGGTCGTCAGAGAGGGAAGCACACGAATTCTGAAAGAATCACTTAGATAAGATGAGTTGGAATCCTGCAACGCTGCATAAGGTACAAGGCAAAATGGCCCTTCAGGAACGATTGTGATCTCGTCGTTGCCTTCGATGAGGTCAGCAATAGGAGTAACGATGATGTCATGCAGCTTCTTTAAAGCACTTGATTGGGAGTGCCTCACATCAACTCGGATCACATTATTGGCCACTTCCTCGTCTGTCAGCGAGTCAAGCGGAGGATTTTCGATGGTAACAGTATCTCTTTTACTGATCTCCTTAAGAACAGTTTTGTTCAGTAGCTGGATGAAAAATTTCAATTCATTCTCATACTTATATTTGTTTACGTGTACTTCTCTCATCTGGATATTATTTTCACTGAGGCAAACCCAGAAGTAAACGCAGGGTCCATTAATAGCTATGAAAACTGTCCTCAATGGAACCCACCTCAGAGAAATGCGGGATGCGCTGGGCTTTAGAGAATCTCCAGGCTGATATTTTGTGACCATGAGATCTCTCAGAGCTTGGGCACGTCCTTTCTCTGTGGCAAGAAGAGCCTTCACAACTTGACCTCGATTGAGATTTATACGCCACAAACCTTTGTATGCTCCTTGGTGCTGATTACGATAACAAATCTTCCACTGATCGTTGAGTTGAAGACTGGCTCTGATATCATCATACAATTCTACACTCGAGTAATAACAGTCAAAGGCCATCATAAGATTTCCTTGGCGCTCAAAACTGCTTCCAAGGGAACGGAGTGAGCACGCCTCTCCAGTCTTATCTCCCACTTCTTTGGATATTTCTAGGTGACGTTGAAAACACTCAATAGCTGTTTTCAACTCTCTTTGACCCTGATGAATCCTACCGAGAAGGCAATAACTTTTTCCCTCTCCAGCCTTGTCTCCCACTTCTTTAGCAATTTCTAGATCACGTTGATGGTACTCAGTTGCTGTTTTGAACTGTCGTAGAACTTGATAAACATTGCCGAGGTTGAAATAACTTTTTCCCTCTCCGGCCTTGTCTCCCACTTCTTTAGCAATTTCTAGATGACGTTGATGGTACTGGATGGCTGTTTTGAACTGTCCTTGACCTTGATAAGCGTTGCCGAGGTTGCCATAACTGCTTCCCTCTCCGGCCTTGTCTCCCACTTCTTTAGCAATTTCTAGATCACGTTGATGGTACTGGATGGCTGTTTTGAACTGTCCTAGACCTCTGTAAGCGTTGCCGAGGTTGCCATAACCTCTTCCCTCTCCGGCCTTGTCTCCCACTTCTTTAGCAATTTCTAGACGACGTTGATGGTACTGGATGGCTGTTTTGAACTGTCCTAGACCTTGATAAGCGTTGCCGAGGTTGCCATAACTGCTTCCCTCTCCGGCCTTGTCTCCCACTTCTTTAGCAATTTCTAGATGACGTTGATGGTACTGGATGGCTGTTTTGAACTGTCCTAGACTTTGATAAGCGTTGCCGAGGTTGCCATAACCTCTTCCCTCTCCGGCCTTGTCTCCCACTTCTTTAGCAATTTCTAGACGACGTTGATGGTACTGGATGGCTGTTTTGAACTGTCCTAGACCTTGATAAGCGTTGCCGAGGTTGCCATAACTGCTTCCCTCTCCGGCCTTGTCTCCCACTTCTTTAGCAATTTCTAGATGACGTTGATGGTACTGGATGGCTGTTTTGAACTGTCCTAGACCTCTGTAAGCGTTGCCGAGGTTGCCATAACCTCTTCCCTCTCCGGCCTTGTCTCCCACTTCTTTAGCAATTTCTAGACGACGTTGATGGTACTGGATGGCTGTTTTGAACTGTCCTAGACCTTGATAAGCGTTGCCGAGGTTGCCATAACCTCTTCCCTCTCCGGCCTTGTCTCCCACTTCTTTAGCAATTTCTAGACGACGTTGATGGTACTGGATGGCTGTTTTGAACTGTCCTAGACCTTGATAAGCGTTGCCGAGGTTGCCATAACTGCTTCCCTCTCCGGCCTTGTCTCCCACTTCTTTAGCAATTTCTAGATCACGTTGATGGTACTGGATGGCTGTTTTGAACTGTCCTAGACCTTGATAAGCGTTGCCGAGATTGCAATAACTTCTTCCCTCTCCGGCCTTGTCTCCCACTTCTTTTGCAATTTCTAGATGACGTTGATGGTACTGGATGGCTGTTTTGAACTGTCCTAGACCTTGATAAGCGTTGCCGAGATTGGAAGAACTGTTTGCTATGACTATTAGTTTAGCATTAGTTTTCCTTAGTAATCGAAGCAGACGTTGGTCGTCATTTTCAATCTTAAAACGTGTCAAGGGTCGATAAATCAGCAGTTTTGCGAAAATGCTATGGAAATGTGTATTTTTAAAAGACAGTGAGAGTATTAGATAGAACCTTAAAACTGGAATGATTATCCGAACGTGGGTTTTTTTAGATATTTGATATCAAGTTATTGGAGAGTTTTTTCTAGCTCTGAAGCGTATTTATTGGTTTAGGTTCGGTCGTCATGGTGATGCTCGTCTGAAGACAAAAATGAGGGGTATTCAGCTCAAACTCTGGGAATTAATTTATATGGCCTCTTCTTTTGAGTAAAGTTTCGAGGAATAGTCTAAATAACTCTTTAAGAATATTCTAGCTTCTTTAAACTGCTCAGTGCAGTATAAGATAACATTGCTTCCATTATATGTTGAACAATCTCTCCGGAACGTATTGATTTCCCTTGAAATATTACTCGCATTGCATCTCGTATCACGTTTGAAACGTTCGTTAAAGGATACGGCCAATCCCATATGCAACCAGCTCCTTGCTTCTTTATACAAGCCAAGTTCGACACAAGCTCTGGCCCCTGAAAAGGAGAGAATAATTGTTGGTACGAAGTATTCATCACTGTTAAAGTATAAACGTACTGATAAAATGGACTTAATTTCCCATTTAGCTGGGAACAAAAATTTTGATAATGAAGGAAATTTGAACTTGTGGAAGAACTGAAAATAAACAATAAAGAGCTAATGGAAAGCGGCTACCAATTAAGCTTCGATTGATGATGATAACGATAAATTTATCTCGTACATTCTTCATTTTAATGTGCTATTATGCGCTTTTCAGCACTTTTCGAGGAAATTTTCGGGCAGACTGCATTGAGCAGTTTACAACTTTTGAAAGGGAATTTTTCAGGTGCCTCCTTGAGTTACAGAGAAGATGCAAGAAACGGGGCTTACGGTTTTCCGTTCTTATCCGAGACTAGAATATTAAACCATTTGCAGATGTCACAGCTTAGGCGGCAGCACATTGTCTTCAGATGTTTAAGACTAATGGAGATGGTCCGGTCTAAGGCTTGAACCCTCGACCTCCGGCGCTTTACAACGTGAACTAAACAGGCGGCGGTATTTGAGAGCTTATTGACATTCTCTTATGCTTTTTACCCACATTACAGACATTGACACACCAGATACAATTGACACCTGGGGAGCAGTAACCTGCCACAAACCACACAATCCTCTTTTGACGAAATCATAGAATAGAATGTTGATGGCTCATGTCTGAAAAACCCACCTTTCTTAATAGCTTTGATTAATGTGGGTTCCAACTGAACGACAACTGTCGCATCATCGAGACATTCCACGTAGTTTGCTATGAGATTCAGGAGATAAGGCTTAAAAAGTGGTCATCATGTGGAATTGCAACAAAGAAGCCTTTAAAAATTACAATTGCTTAAAATGTAACGAGGATCATTTCTTTGCTTAATTTTCATCCGCTACAGGGCGATTTATGTTTTTACGTTACTTTTCAATTTTTTCTTTTCTTGATGCAGATTGTGTATTCCGTTATCTTGTAACGCTGCACGACAGATTTATGTTTACATATGAAATTGTTACCCAAACGGAAATGAGCTGTTGCCCTGTTGCTGTAAAGCTTGGCGTTCAGTCGTTTATCTTTGCAGTTCACTTGAAGTCCTTCCGTGTAGGAGTTTATCGCGTTATTAGCTTCTCCTTGTCTGTATTCTTTGTTACCTTCCTCGAGACATACTTTCGCTATTTCTAAAAACACAACGTTTTAGTATTAATGATTTAGTAATGAGTGATACGACCCTTCACAGATGGTGCCAACTCTATATATCCAAACGAACTTTTAAGTTAAAGGAGCTTAGAGCTATGAGAAAAAACAACCAGAAAAGTTTAATATCTGTGCATTTTGTTTGTGTGCAAGCTGCTGGGAGTCTGGGCTGTAGCTTGGCTATTACCACAAGTTTATCAATTTACATTTAGGTCGAGAGGCTTTCCAAACTCCTTTTACACCTGGCTTACGTTTTCCAAAATATCACAAGTTTCACCGGAAGATCCTATCTTAACTCAACTTTGTTTACAATCGCCCTTCAGGAGAGTTTATCTGTGTATTTTGTTTTCTTTAAAATATGCAAGCTATTTGGAGTTTTAGCTGTAGCTTGGCTATAACCACATCAAGTCTGATCGGTTTACATTTAGGTCGAGACACTTTCCAATGACCCTTTTACACATAGGCTACGTTTTTCAAAATTTCACGTTAGAATGTAAAACCACATAAGATATTGCATAGAGTAAAGCAAAGCCAGGACCGAAAAAGGTTAAAACTTGTGAATGTTCTGATAACGAAAAAAGGAACATCGTACTGAGGGTCTGAGAGTGACAAGAGTTCGTGGTTTTTACCATCGTTCAGAAAAGTGCGCTGGAAAAAGGTTTTTTTTTTTGTCTTTTTCCCTTTATCACTTGGTTTTTCTCATACATGTAATTGTCTATTGAGAACATACTCGAAGAGGCTAACTGGAGAAATTTGATTGGGAAAGTATCACTTTCCCGCGAAGTACCATTTTGCCTGTTGTGAAAGTCAGCTGCTCCACATTTTGTTGGCTAGTGGTTTACAGCGTGGGCCTGGTGTTGACATAACTGTCTAAAGGGGCGTGAAATATTTAGAGGACCAAAACAGGCGATACGGCTGAGACAAAATGCCTCCTCTTCTCCTAAGCACTTCCAAAACTCAGAAAAACCGAGTTTTACAAAGTCTAGTGGGCTAATTTTGGTCCATTCTTCTTTGATTTAGGGCAATTTGTTTTTTTCCTTTGTTTTTTATTTTACTGGTAACAAAGTCTGAAATTTGAAGAAACAATCTTTAGCTGTTTCAAAAACTTATTCATAGAACATACGCAAATTTTGATGTCAATGTGAAAAAACTTCATGGGGACTTCTTTCAAAAAATCTTTTCTCACCTCTTAAAAGGTCATCGTCTTCATCCAGTTCAGCGTCACTTGACGTAACTTGACTTTTCTCTGTCGCTGAAATTACCGAGAAGATATTTCAACTTTGCTAGTGATCACAACTATGAGCAATTACAACTAACGTTCTAATACTAGCGTATTTCATTAGTGGATTCCTAAAACCTTCAAGTCGAAGTGATCAAAAAAATTAAGGTATACTTAATCAACGAACAGTATAAAATTACCATAAAGAAGTCTTTCCTTGTTGCCCTTTCTTACCTGTAGCTGGAAATTCATTTTTCACTCCCAGTTCTTCTCTCGTTGTTGGGAGGTTGCTTTCTGCCATAGCTAGAAGTAAAATTGAATCGATTGCACTGCGCTAAATCGTTAAAAATAAAAAAGAGGAGACTCAAATGAAAGTAACTTAAAGAAAACGTTGTATACTTGAACATAGAGGATGAATGAGAATCTGAAAGTTCCCTCCGTCACGCTATTGTGGTTGCGTGACAGCTCCAGTCAAGTTTAGCGGGTTGTGTCATGTTTGTTTTTTTCATTCGTTTGTTTGTTTGCTTGTTTGTTTTTTAGTCTTTTCTAAAGAAACGGTGTTCAAGGCTGTCCCTTATCAAAATGCGTGAGTTGCAATAAACAACCCAATTGTACCCGGTAGGCATGGATAAACACAGATAAAATGTTATGCAATAAAAGACTCTTTCTCTTATTCCTTCATTTCATCGCGTGTGGGGCCGAGAGAATTCGCATTACTTATTCAAGCCCGAAACACCTCCGAAGGTCTACGTAACCGTCACGACGCCCCGCAAGCCTTTGCGTAACAAAACACGTTTATAGACCCGTGGTAGCGAGTGTAGGATCTCTGTTCTTCTACAAAGCGCATGTGTAAAAATTCCCCCAAAGCTATCGAAAAAATTGCTGGACAAAGGTTCTTTAACAAATTCATAAGTTCTAGTAAATAAAACATTCCATTCATTTTTTTTTTCGAAGGAGCCAGGAAATTGTGAATAACTGGAAGAAGCTGGCTCTTTACCAAAATATTATGGGGAAGGACCCGATTTTTTCATTTCGAATTCAAAAAAGGCACTGAATACGAGATTATTCTGAGGGACCGGAGAAGATGGCACTGGAAAGTGTCCTTTTCATCAAAATTCTTGTTATAAAGAAACTTTATCTACATCAAATTGAAAGCCAAGCGCAACACGCAGACTCCTGTATAGCTTGATCTTGTAGGCGAATGAATTCACTGCCAGGCCAAATGAGCATTTGGTGGAGGAAGTAGACTGAAAGCGAAATGACACTAAAAAAAAACATTTCGATATCGTAAAGCAAAAAAGAACTTTATATTTATTTGTGAACGAATTGCTGATCAAAAGAGAATCTTCTGTAATATAATTGTGATTGGGAAATTTTCGTGAAGCTGCTGAGGTGGTTTTGCCTTACAGAACAGGAGTCTGCTCCAATATCAGCATTTACTGAGCTCACAGTTTTATCTTCCAGCGCACGATGTAAACACTCAAACATTGCGCCCATTTAGTCCGGCATTGCGCGAAAATGTATATCTACTAAAACCGAACTCTGACAGATAACCAGTCAGAAGTGATACTACTAACCACCTTATAGATACGTAGTGGACATGTATCATCCTTTTTGTTCAAAAGATATTGATTGAAAATTGGAATCCAATACAATTTTTATATAGGAGCATCGAATACAGAGACCGCTGCACCGAAAGTCAGCTCGCCGGAAAACCACTTCAATTTCAGAAATTACAATACAACAATTTCTCATTGCAAGAACTATTTCCTTTAAAACGAATTGAATTCAGCTTTAGATGAAAAAAAAAAAGACAATAAAAAAAAAAACAGCCTACATGGAAAGTAAAACTGTCATGATGATAAATCCGGCTATCATGACGACATCGATACCTTTATACATGAAGATACAAATGGTACGCTTACAGCGTGCGGTGGAGATGTCACGTATTGGAAACTGAAAAAATACTGGTTTCTCACCGACAAGCATATTACCGTTATTATTACTATATATCGCTAGTGTTACGATATCAAAAGAAACGTAGGCATTTTGTATATTCTTAAATTCGTTTGTTTTCGAGAGATAATAGTTGGTTTTGATATTGACGAGAGCTATAATTATGTACAGCAAGTTATCTAGCTTTGTCACATGCTCATCACGCGCTTCTGCCGCATAGTTATCATGCACAGTTAAACCTTTAACTCCTGTGATCTAATTGTTAATTCTTCCCTTCAAGCTGCTACATGTTTCCTTTCAAAGTAGGTACGGAAATTTGGTGTTAGTTCAAAGATAACGAATTCTACCTGATAAAACTTTGAGTGTTCTTATTACCTGTTTGCTGGATAATGTATTGATATTACAGGGATAAATTACACGTTATATCACTTCTAGGAGTTTAAGGCTTTGGGAAATTGCATCGGGTGCAAACTATTTAACCACGAGGCAAATGAGAGGAACCAATGAAATTTGTAATTGTACGCAAGTGAAATATTTTTACGTCTGACAACAATAACCCGAGAAAATTCGACTGAAATTAAACTTAATTGTTGTCAGCCGCAAGGAAATTAAGATTACGATATTTCATTGTAAATAACATGAGCTCTACAGCTATAATCAGTTGCAGAATGAAAATTGGTTTGTACCTGTTGAACTGTCATCCTCTGAATCCCTCTTTTCTCCAAACGATGTCATTTGTTAATTCTACATGCCTGAAAATATTAAGAATAATACTTTGCTTTACAACAATTTCGATAAAAAAATGAAGGTTGCATATTCACGAGTTTAAAAGATCTAACGTCGTCTAACTCCCAGTTTCGCGATCAAAATTGGTGTTCCTCTTAGTTATTGTGCTTGTTTTTTTCTTTGTTTTATTCTTTTATGGTTATTATTTGTTTACATGTTTCTGCACGACTATTAATTAATTCAGTTTGTAATTTAATGCAGCTCTTTCTCTTTTAGTGCGAAATACTCGCAATCCGCAAAATCCCTTTTCTATTCAGAGTAGGAAATGTTACATTCTGCCATAACTGAATCGATAAAGAGGAATTCACACCGTGAGTTATATTGTACCAATGCAATTTCTCTTCAAATTATCAACTCGATATATCCCTCGTTCAATGCGCTCTCTATGACAATAGTAATCCCATATCTACAAGCAGCCAAGTATTGTTTTGTTTATTATATAAACACCATAGGCATTTGCAGACAACTTGAAAGGCGACTTTATTAAGGAATGAGAATTTGCCATTCATTCACGAACGTAATAAAGTGGCGCGAAAGCGGGTGACGTCCAGCAGCTGATTGGCGATACCAATCAGCGTATTTTATATGATAAAAATTTGTTTTTGGTCATCTTCCCTTTAGCGTTACAGTTCTCTCAAATTTTCATTTTCCACTTTCACCGTGACAACGTTTCTAAATATAATAACGGTGAACTTTTTTTTTACCGTAAACAACTCTCGCCAATTCTGCACTTAATATTTTTGCAGTCAAAAGCGTAAGTGTCCAGTGAAATTCAGAAGCGCTTTGGATGTCATCCCGATACAATCAGTTTTTGAATAATAAAATCTGTTCCTTCCTTATATGAAAAGGATGCTGATTCACAAAATCAAGATGGGTTTGTTCGTGTGTAGTCGAGTCCCGAACAAGTTAAAATGAGCATCCATCCCTCAGTTGTTTTCATTCACTGGCTTTCTCTCACATGCAAAGAAAATTTAGTGTTATACCAAGATACTTCGCTATAAGCGATAACTTTCTCTGCTCTCAACGAACACTAATTTTTTCGCTGGTTGTTGCGTTGATATCTACGTATACTTTGTAATAACAAGTTGCACATATTCATCACCGGAGGGAGATACAAAGCTAAAGAAATCACATCGATAATATGTATTCTTTATGTATATTTTTTTCCAATTTTCATGTCTTTCGATTGTAATATGCTACATACTTCTTCATTAGCTTTCCTCACCTGAAGAGTACTCGCAATAAATTTAACTCCAATAAAGTTCTTTTCCAAGAAAAATACTTGACTTCTCGTTGTATCTAGAGAAAAGCATATTTAAATCGTTTTGCGTGCTATAAAGAACTAAAGCGAATACCATAAGTACTCTACTTAGAGAAATATCCGAGGAAGATATTCAAAATTTTTTAAATTTATGTACTCCATGCATCTTTGTGTGCAGAAACCCTCAGTGTATCTTGCAGGAATTTTATGAATAAATTGTTATTGAACCAGTTGTCTTTAGGTTGGAGGAGAAATCTGAGGCCCTAGCTCTCTGTTTCTTTGAGCTCCAGAATTGTCTGCTGAGTTTGGATGCAGTAAGCGAGGCCATAAATAATTGTATAATAGTTCCTACGGATATGTGACGCACTTGATACTGGAATCAGAAATGCCGCAGCTTCGTAAATTCCTCATGGGAAGATAAATAAGCCACCTCAAGGTCTGGTATGTTTATTTACATGTCAGCATTGATATTTAATCTGTCGTTTAACCTGATCTGACGGATAGGGTTTTTTTTTTCGGTCGTTGGTTAAAAATGATTTTTTCCTCTGTCACGAAAGAGCTTGAAATTTCCTTTCTATCATTATGTAATTTAAGACATGAAACTTTCGACATTGATGATCTAGGCAGTATGCAGGATGATCCTTTATGTATCCACTGTATGTCTTGGCTCATTAACGAGAAATCCATAGCTATATGTGAGAACTTCAACTCGTAAAATCCGATGGTCTAAGATTCGATCCTGCGTTCGTGACGAGTAAATAAGATCGACATTTCTTTCATTCTAGTGTCTCATGTCTCAAATTATTTCTATTTGTATCTTTAGTCAATACCCGTTTATCTCATTCACTGCATTAGGTCGCTATGAACTTATTCTATCCTCACCTTAACTCCTATGAAAATGTGATTTGCCCCACAAGTGTGTAACAAAACGGTGCACTTGGTCACACCAGCAGTATTGAAGAAGCTGAATATGAACTCATCGAGCTCGAAACAGAAAATGGTGTATCATTGTTTATTTCGTGATCCATGATTGTCTTTTGGAGCTATGCTGTTTCACTATTTATACCCAAGTTTGGACAGGGCCTCATATTACATTTTTTAACTTTTCATTTTCATTAATCCGGAGTATAGCACGATGACATAAACATGCTATTTTTTCAATTTAATTTTTTTTGGCTGATGTGATGGTCGTTAAACCATCGCCTGCTTAGGTTGATCGAAGGGCTCTGGATTGCCATACGAGAGGTCTTGAAAGGACTGGGGAGAGCTGTGAGCTGTGTTGAAATATATTACTGAAATGGCGTTGATGTTCAAAACAGAATAATAATAATAATAATAATAATAATAACAATAATAATAATGATTATATTAATAATAATAATAATAACGATGCAAAAGAAGCAAAGAACAGATTGATGTAAAAAGCACTTTGATATTACATCGCCGAATTTTCATATTTTATTTGATCTGTTGTCAATGCTTTAAAAATACAAAAGGCAATTCATTACTTAGTACCAAAGCCTATGGCATTTTCGTTCAATCAACTATAAAAGGTATAAGCCTCTCATCATGTGATATAGTCTCATACCATCCTGAATTTACCACAAAACCTTCCTTGGCTTAGCAATTTTTGCACAATATTTTAAAGATCTCACTAACGTGCTAAATAACCCTGGCAGTTCTTATCATCATTGCAAAGAAAATTCAGGTAAATTTTAATGATTTCAAGTACCAACTGAAAGGTGAGCTTTTCCAGGTACAAGTAATGCATATATTGATAATCATTAAGGATTGAATTTCATATTAACTTATAAGCCAGGCGTAGGCAGCAATGTATAGATGAAGTGCTATACTCAGCTTTAAAACTCTTTTCGGTGGTCAATTTACGTTACCAACTCAGTTGATTATAATAAATAAACTACAGTGGAAAATCAGTTTAGTAGGACAGGAGAATGAATGAAGTATCCTTAATAATATCAATAAAGTAATTCCAAATCTTACAGAAATTTGACAACCTGTCAGAAGGCCATCCATGGTTTAATTGTTCAGTGACTGAGAAATGTGTTCTTCCAAGGTCTTTTTGCTCTGTGTGTCACTGGCATTCATTTCAGTGTACGTAAAACCAAGCTCTTCACAAACCAGTGTTGCTGATGTGGTTTTACCAACTCCTAGGAAACCGGACACAAGAGCTGCCTTATAGGACGGCCCATCTTGGTCTTTGTTGAAAAAGGAAGCTGTACAAAATAAAAATGCTTACAATTGTGATTCCATTACTAACATACTAACTACATGTATAAGTGACTGTCAAGTGAAATAAATTCATCAAAGTTCATAAGTTACAGCTCTTTAAAGAAATGTATCTCTGAATGTGGGAATTAAGAAACAATCTGGATTCAGTGTGAAAGGTATTCAGCCTACAGCAAGACAACATTTGCATCACAACTCAATTTAAGGTCTTCTGTAAAATATCTGTAAATTAAGGTTAGGTTCATGCACTAAACCCTTTTACTCCAAAGAGCTCACATTACTTCTTACTGTCTGCCATCAACTTCATATGATTTAGATAATTTGGTATTGTATCATTTAATAATCCCCTAATTAATTTTTTTTTATTCTCATAACTTGCTTGCTCAATATTGTATTGATATTGTAAGGAGAAATCCTGTCTTGGTCTCTTATGGGAGTTAAAGAGTCAAAGGTAAAGTCAGCACAATTGCCAGAAGACTAATCTTGCCAAAGCTTAAATTAATTTCAGTAGCATCAGGTGACTAGGAGAATTGCTACTCCCCCCCCCTCCCCCACTAGAATGATTCCCCTATCTGGTTACAACCCAAACTTTTTCATCTGCTTTCTGCGTCAGTTTGCCTGAACTGTTTGCATACTTGCCTGAAGAGAAGTTACATGTACATGTATTTAAAGGAAAGGCATCTTGACAATCAGATACACATGTACTCACATTTAGAGGCTGGTTTCTTTCTATTCTTTTCCCAGTCTCTCAGCCAGTTCATCAGCTTTCTCATTGAGCTCTTATCACCCTACTGACCAATAATCTGCTTCACTGCATGAGGTTGATATTTGTCTACCCATACCAGATTTGGTTCTCCTGCACACACACAAAAAAAATTACCTTTACTGTCAAAATCTTATGTAGATTAAAAAAATAAAGCAACAAAAACAAAAAACTGTACTTTCTTGTAACTCAATTTAAGTAACACAAACAAGTCTACAGATGGAAGTACAGTTAAATGATCCAACAGATGAACCTAAAGGTGGAATTTAAAGTAATGGTAAAACTGACGTTTGGGTGACTGGACAGAGGAGAACAAAGAGAATAAGTGACAGATAGAAAGACAGTAAATGGAAGAATGAATGTACACAAAAGAGCAGACAGACAGACAGACAGACAGACAATCTGAATGACACTGCAAATTAAGTAGATGGAAGAAGGGAAATGAGGATGAACAAATTATGTTATCAGTTGCACACTAGCCTATGGCACTTATGACATTTTACTGGTACATGTATATCACATACATATGCATGTATTTTTATGTTATCAGTAATTTTAATACAAAGTCATGTACAGTACCTAGATGCACACAAAAGAAATTGTATTCACACAAATTATGTTATCAGTTGCACACTAGCCTATGGCACTTATGACATTTTACTGGTACATGTATATCACATACATATGCATGTATTTTTATGTTATCAGTAATTTTAATACAAAGTCATGTACAGTACCTAGATGCACACAAAAGAAATTGTATTCACACAAATTATGTTATCAGTTGCACACTAGCCTATGGCACTTATGACATTTTACTGGTACATGTATATCACATACATATGCATGTATTTTTATGTTATCAGTAATTTTAATACAAAGTCATGTACAGTACCAAGATGCACACAAAAGAAATTGTATTCACTAAGTGTAATCATCGCACAATACATGTAGGATGCTTACTGGTGAGGAAATAATTTAAGGCATACAGCTGAAGTGTGAATTAAATTTTCAGTAAAGTCATGCTCTTGTGCTAATTGTTGGAAAGGTTTGAAACACCCAGCTTTCAGTGCAGGTGATGATGATGGTGTTTGTGTTGTTGGAGATGACACAGATCTTTCACCCAGTTGTGACAAATCACCTTCAAACTGATCTTTTCCCTGAACCATTGGTTCAGCTTTCTCCTTCCTCTTTGTCTTCTTCTCCACACTTGCTGGTTCAGAGCTGGTCTCGTTGCCTGGTTTTGTTCTGACAAGCTCAAACAGACCGTCTTCATCTATTTGTGATGTTCCACATTGCTTAACCTAACAGATAAGCACCAAAGTAAAAAAAAAGAAACAACAACAAAGAAACCATAGGTTTCTTGCCAAGTAATGTTTAGCTATTCAAGGAAGGAAAGATGACCTTTAACCAGTTAAAAAGGTTTCTTTTGTTAACAAAAAAAATACATTTTTTTGTTTAACCTTTTAACTCCCATGAGTGACCAAGACAGAACTTCTCCTTACAATATAAATACAATATCATGCAGACAAGTGATGAGAATAAATACAAATGTTAATCAGGGGATTATTAGTTGATCCAAGACCAAATTCTCCAAACTAACATTACAAGAATTGTATAGCAGACAGTACGGAGAATTACTATTGAGATCTTGGGAGTAAAAGGGTCTATCAAAGCATGCATTTTACAATTTTTTCCTGTAAACTGTATCTGCAGATTTTCCAAACCAGCTTTAATTCTGATAATCTTCATTTTCCTTTCTTCTGGCTCAGAAAATCAAGAGAAGACACCAGGTGTAGAAACCAACCCCCCCCCCCTTAAAGCCCCAGTCCATGCAACTAGCCATGTAAGTTTGACTTTCCCACAGATCATGCAAATAAAAAAGGTGTGAGCTTGAGTTAAAAGGTAATTGCAAGTACATTGTTATGCCAGCCATATTCCAGAATTGTCAAGTAAATTGCTCTTTTGTCAAGTGACCCATGTTTCCTGTATTATTAGTATTGTCTATGTTATACATATTTCTTGTTATTTGTATTTCCTATGTTATTTCCAATCTCGTAATTCGTCATTCCGTTCTTGATATATTATGTTTGTAATACTTTACTTAGAAACCACTGGCAATGGCATGTAGAAAGAAGAGTTCAGTCCAGTCATCAGGAAATTAAACTCATCTAAAATTAATTGCTGGCATGTTGGATACACCAGGCTTGTGGAAAAAATAGTCTGGGTAAGGTGAAGTCTCAAGGTTTCTTTATCAATCACCTTTCAAGTTAATGAACAATTTCATTTTCCCTTCAGTCTGAGTAAATGAAAGATTAACTAATACTTGTCAAATTTGTGAAATAAGCATTAGAGTTGCATATTGCAACTGCTCTGCAGAATTAGTAAGCTGCAGTTTGAACAGATTTGTGGGGAATGCTCAAGTCCTGGATATTTCGAACTTCAGTGAAATTTAAGTAGCAGTGTATCACATCACGCTGTTTAACCCTTAAACTCCTGTGTGATGTGATTTACATGTAACTTCTCCCTAAACTATTTATACAATATCCAACAAAAGAGAAGGTCGTTATCTTGATCTAACAACAAACTCCTATAACAAATGTACAAGGAAACGTCTAGAAACTAGAGAGGAGAAATTAGCAAACAGATCTTGGGAGTTAAAGAATGAAGACAAAATTGCTTCATGTTATGACCTTGTTTAAGATAAAAAAAAAAGGAGCAGAACATTGTAACTTGTCAGCCTCACTCAGCTACCCTGACATACTCAGGCAAACTATTGAAAATTATACCTACAAAGTTAGTTGACATACAGTACCATACCATTTCTCACATCCCAGTCCAGAAAGATACCTTGGGTTAGATATATGTAGTTGAATGAA